>NC_081542.1:403840-419408 GCF_901000735.1 Corylus avellana | reverse complement strand
TTTTTTTTTTTTTTTCTAAGCAAAGAGGGGAAGGGGGAAAGGACTACAAAGGCGGGTCTCTCCCGCTCCTAATTCGAAATGAGGAGAGAAAAGGTGAACAAGCGGGAATGCTTCCAAACACATTGTGGGAAGCGGCCCATTTAGCAACCGAGTGTGCTCTTGAGTTAGCACATCTTGAAGCTTTCGACGCGGTCCAACTAAGAAAAAAGCAACAAATGCAAGTGAATATCAGCAATCATGGGGGCACAAAGCCAATCTGAAAAGAGATGATCTTTGTTGATGGCAAGGATGCAAAGCTGAGAATCCCCTTCAAGGAGAATAGAGGAACAACCAAAATCAGCAGCAAAACTAACTGCCAAAAGAGCAGCATTGGCTTCCCCAACAGTGGCATCCAGATGGGGTAACTTCTTAGTACAGACAGCCACGATAAGACCTGTGTGATCATTAAGGACCACAGCTGCAACACTAAACAAGGGGCGAATGGCAACATCAAAATTAGCTTTCAAGAAGCCAAGGGGAGGAGGAGACCAAGCTTCAGGGACAAAAGCTGAGTCAAGCCATGCTTTAAGATGAGCTTTAACCATGGAGCTAATGGACTTCAAACAAGAAACTGGATCCGGAACAGAGCCATTGTGAATAAGCTTGTTTCTAGCTAACCAACTGCAGTCCATAGTAACTAAAGCAGAAATCTGAAACTCCCAAACTTGATCCGAAGGGATGCCAAGATGAGAGCTAGGATTAATGATAGCTTTAGACCATTCAGCAATAGGCAAATTGGAGAAAACTGAGACGTTGATGGGCCAAGCAGTGTTTCTCCAAATGGCCCTAGCAAAAGGGCAATCAAGAAACAGGTGCTGCAAATCTTCAGGAGGATCATTACACATAGGACAAGCAAAAGATTCAGGATCAATGAAAGAAGAGAACCTGAAAATGTTTGTTCTGGTGGGGAGGATATTCCAAGAAATCCTCCAAAGGAGATGCTTGAGCCTATGTTGGATTTTAAGATTCCAAATCCCTTTCCATTCGTTTTGTTACGAATTGAACATTCGTTTTGTTTTATTGTTCTTTTTAATTTCTTTCAATATCAATTGTATTAATATTCTTATGACCTTGAATATTCATTGAGCAGTCCTTACGAATATCCAACAAAAATTGAAATCCCAAGGGTAACTGTACTATCAAGAAAATATATTTCCAAATACCGAAAATTTCAATGATGTTAATCTAGATATCATAAATGGTGACAATTAACGATTGAAATGAGACGGAGTATAAATACATAATTTGAGTAACCTAGATGCGTTATTGGGGAGTCAATAATGCAGTCTTAATGCATTACGTACCCAGGCGGGGCAGGAGTGGAGCATATTGAAAAAGACTAAACAAAGAAAGTAAAAATATAAAGAAGCCCAATTAAGTGGTTATAATTTCAGATAGTGATAGCTAGTAGTATTTATTTGGCCAAGGATCTCTCCATTTTAGATGAAATGTGTACTATCTATCCATCAAGCCTTATGTCGTTCATGGCCTTATGCATACTACTTTCAACTCCATCTAGCTAGCACT
The DNA here is from genome assembly GCF_901000735.1 of Corylus avellana. Taxonomy (NCBI): domain Eukaryota; kingdom Viridiplantae; phylum Streptophyta; class Magnoliopsida; order Fagales; family Betulaceae; genus Corylus; species Corylus avellana. The sequence goes on along the minus strand of NC_081542.1, from coordinate 417,842 downwards.
TTGTGCATCTGATGCAACCTTGTCGATATCATGTTTGTATTACTTTCTCTATCACCAGACCTGCTATGTCACAACAAATTGAATTATTCTACTTCATTATATGAACCCAATTTTGATGGTAAGTGGGGGCTGCTACTAGCCACAAACACCTCATCTTCACACTTCAATCACCCGTGTCCCCGGATGTTGACGACTCCACCTGATTGCCATTAACATTAACACACGACAACATTAACATTCAACTTCCCATTTGTAGAGAAGTAGTTTTTTTTAGGGGTAATTGTTTCTTGCGACATGTTAATATATGCTTGAAAGAGCAAAGTCTTTTCAGTTTCATTCATTTCCTTCATGGCTTTATGTATATATACATATACACATAAAAAATACGCACACACGTATTTGTATGTGCATGTCTGTTTAAGAGTCCTAACCTTGAAAGATCCACAAGGTTCCATTTCCCTCTCGAGTATCAGCCAGCTTATGTACTTCATACATGCTGCCCAACTCCCCTAGCCTGTCCATATACTACATATCTTCTTCCATATATAGCCTTTGATTTTTCTTTTTAATCTTTTTTTAATTTATATTTTAGGTTGCACGTTGTAAATGTAACGGTGATCATTATGTTGTGCCTCCACAAGTGTAATAACATTGATGAGAAAAATCCACGTGAGCCTTTTGCAACTTCAACAACACGCTAAAGGGCCCACGTGACCCTATTGTTTGGTATTCGTTATAATTCAAAATTAAAACTACCATTTAATATTTTCACCTAATGATGTCACACTTGCATTTAATACATCTTCATCTCCTTCTCTAATGTTTACTTTTTTCTTTCATAGATCTTCAATTCATATTCAAACTTAACCGCTCCTGCCTCTTGGCCTCTTCTCTCTTTAGATTCTTGTGACAGCTAGCCGCAGAGAAAATCTGAGGGAGGTCCTGAAATCAATTCAGTTCGATCCACTATTCCATCTGAGCGATCGAGAAGACCAACCCCGGAGGTTTCATTGGCACTGGTACGGATACGGGTGCAACGCCATTGTGATGTAGCCAAAAACTAACATAATATGTCTTGTCTTATTTTCATGGTTTATGACTGATAGGTTGTTTGGTGTCTTGGACCAGGGGTGCAAAGGCGGTTAGTAGATTTCACTAACCGCAACCACTAACCGCCTAGCGGTTAACCGTCGGTTAGCGGTTAGCGAAATAGATAACCGCCCGCTAACCGCTTTTTTAAAATTGAGCTTTTTTTTTTGGGCTTTTTGGGTTTTCTTTAGGGCTTTTTGAGCTTTTTTTTACTCTCATTTTTTTTCTTGTATTTTTAATATCTTCTAAATCCTAAATTCCTAAAGTATCTAATAATGCCTTAATTAAATTGTATACATGTAATTATAAGTAATATATTGTTTAATTCAATCGAATCAATTGTGATTATCATTGTACATGAATCATATGATTAACTTGTAGACTTATGACTTATGAGTTATGTCATATTATATATGTATTATTTATTATTATATAATTATATGATTTAATGATCAAGTCATCATGTGATATAATCATATCAATTATAGTGATAATATATAAATTACTAAAATTATAATGATAATACATTAATACTTAAATTGTGTTTATAAGTAACACATTGGTTATTGTTTAATCCAATGTCAATTACTTAATTTGATATTATACGAATCATATCATCATTGTACATTAATAATACGATTTACTTGAAGCCTTGAATAAAGTATTTGAATTGTCATTGAATCATATGATTAAATATTGATATTATACATTTATATTATTCATATACATATGTAAACTTATATAGACTTATAACATATATAAGCTTATAAGTTTATAACATACATTGGAAATAAGTCTCTAGATATTTAATTGTTGTATTAGTATGAATTGGTATACTTATGAGTTATGTCATATTATATATGTATAATTTGTTATTATATAATCAAATGATTTAATGATCAATCTCATGTGATATAATTATATAAATTATAGTGATAATATATTAATACTCAAATTGTGATTTAATGATAAAGTGATTATGTTATATGTATAAATATTTTTATAATTATAATTATAAAAATATATTATATAAAAAGGCGGTTAGCGGTTAGCGGTTAGCGGTTACGGTTAGTAGACCCAATAACCGCTAACTGCTAACCGCTAGGCGGTTATAGCAGTTAGGCGGTTAGGCGGTTGGCGGTTATAGCAGTTAACCGCCCGCCTTTGCACCCCTAGTTGATGTGGCACAAAAGATGGGGATGATGAAAAGTGGATACGTGTGGATAGCTACTGATTGGCTCTCTACTATACTTGACACAGAAACTTCCCTCTCTCCAGCAGCAACAGATAGCATTCAAGGTGTTCTTACATTGCGTATGTACACTTTGGATTCAGAACTCAAGAGGAAATTTGTTTCGAGATGGAGCAACTTGATAGGCGGGCTTTTCGGACTAAATACTTTATGGTTTGTATGCCAACGACACTGTTTGGCTTCTCGCTCAAGCACTTGACTCATTTTTAAACCAGGGGAGAAATATTTCATTTTCAAATGATCCAGGATTAACTGAGTTTCGTGGAGGGAACTTGCATTTTGATAATTTGAGCATCTTTGATGGGGGTAACATGTTGCTTAGTGGCATAATATTTTAGAGATAAAAATAAGTGGTGTAAGTGGCCCAATCAAGTTCACTTCTGATGGGGACCTCATTCGCAATGCATATGAAGTCATCAATGTCATTGGCACTGCTGGGATAAGGAGAATCGGTTATTGGTCCAATTCTTCTGGCTTGTCAACTGTGCCTCCAGAAGAGTTCAACGGACAAATAAATCGTTCCCTTTCAAATCAACAACTATATGGTGTAATCTGGCCAGGACAAACAACTGAAAAGTCTCGCGGGTGGGCATTCTCAAGTAACGAAAAGCAATTGCGGGTTGGAGTCCCAGTCCGAATTAGTTTTCATGAATTTGCTACCCTAGTATATGGCTCTGATGTCTTTCATGGTTATTGCATTGATGTATTTAATGCTGCAGTGGCATTATTACCATATGCACTCCCGTATAAGTTCATTCCATTTGGAGATGGACATAGAGTTCCCATATACAATGATCTTTTGCAGAAGATCACAACGAACGTAAGTTAATGTGATTTTGGGCATGTTTTCATTTTTTGGTTGAAAAAAATGTTCTGATGCAAGATAAAAGTGAAAACAGTTTTTGTCTTGTGTTTGACGTTGTTTTGATAATGCGTTTTACCAACTTAAGTATTTAATTAATATATTTTATATTCCTAATTCACCGGATTTCCACTTCCATATAGGAATTTGATGCTGTGGTTGGTGACATTACAATTACCACCAACCGGACAAAGATGGTAGATTTTACACAACCATATATCGAGTCCGGTCTCGTCGTAGTGGCCCCAATTCGAAAGCTCAACTCTAGTGCTTGGGCGTTTTTGAGACCATTTAACCCAATGATGTGGTTTGTCACATGTTTATTTTTTCTTGCTATGGGAGTAGTTATTTGGATTTTAGAGCTCAGGACAAATAATGATTTTCAAGGTATTCCTAGAAAATAGTTTGCCACCATCGTTTGGTGAGCCCTTAACAAATATTATGCTTTCTTAGGATATTTTAAGTTAAAATATTAATTAAATGATTAAATTTATCATTTTAAATCCGTTTAATTTTTGGGGATAAATTGTGATTTAACTAACATCTTAACTACCTTCTCTTCGTGGAGAGCTAAGAAAGTTAACTTTATGTTGTGTAGATTCTTAAATCTTGATCTCAATCGTGGCCTAATTGCCAATTTCGTGCTTTACTTTGCAGGTTTAGCTTTTCAACTTTGTTTACTGCTCACAGTAAGTACTAGTAAATGCACTAGCTTAATCAGTGTTCATTAGCTATTCCTCACATGCAGGCACAAAAGGTCTTATATGCAGCTCCTTACTTTCCTGTTTTATGTAGGAGAAAAGATTGACAGTGCTCTTGGTCGCTTTGTGCTTCTAATATGGCTTTTTGTAGTTCTAATACTCAATTCGAGTTATACTGCAAGTTTGACCTCAATCCTCACGGTCGAAAAGTTTTCTTACTTTGTCAAAGGGATTGAAAGTTTAATAATAAGTGATGATCCCATTGGTTACCAAAGTGGTTCATTTACTGAAAATTATTTAATCGAGGAGCTCAACATAGATAAGTCCAGACTTGTTCATCTTGACTCGGCAGAAGAATTTGAGAAAGCCTTGATCAATGGCCCCAACAAGGGTGGTGTTGCTGCGGTGGTTGACAAGCGAGCATATATGGAGCTCTTCCTCTCCAGCAGATGTGAATTTGGTATAGTAGGTCAAGAGTTCACTAAAATGGGATGGGGTTTTGTAAGTATCATATTTATACCAAACATGTCATACTGTCGAATCAATTGGATCTCAATTTTTACTTGTTTTTCAAAACTTGAACATAGCGTTTTGTGTTTGAAATGAGAAAAATAAACTTTTGTCCTACATTTTTTGATTGATTAGGCTTTTCCACGAGTCACCCCTAACAATTGACATGTCGACTGCAATCTTAAAGCTGTCAGAGAGTGGGGAATTACAGAAGATTCATGACAAGTGGCTTTCAAGACAAGCTTACAGCTCAGAAGGTGCAAAGGAAGACGTAGACCGCCTTTCGCTTAAAAGTTTATGGGGGCTCTTTTTACTATGTGGATCAGCTTGCTTTATTGCTTTGCTTTGTTATCTTATTAAGATGGTTTACCAGTACATGATGCATTCTGGCCAGAGCTCACAATCATTTGTCTCATTTGTTAAAGAAAAGGAAAACAAAGTTGTGGAAGAGGCAGACAAAAGCAGACCAAATAGAAAGCGAAGGAAGAGGATATCAAGTGGAAGAAGATTCGATGAAGATGAATCTGTAAATGTTTCAAATGTTGGTATGTGTTTATGTTGGCGATGAAGCATATATAGTTAGTTCGGGCAGCTTAAGATGTGATGGACCTCGCAACTTTCCTATAGTATTGAAATTGGGACAACCTAGTACCAAATAATTATTATCCGTTAGTTACTTCACGGAGCTAGCTTTAGTTAAGTAATATATTTCCATGTTGGGTTATTAACTTTTCTGTTAAATATTGGGCTTGGTGCAATTGTAACGGTGATTATGTTTGGGCCTCAACAAGTGTAATAATGGGCCTACAAGTATATGAACATTTATAATAGCCGTTATCTTCTATATGTTAAATACATGAGTAATTCTATTCACTACAAGAAATTTGCTCGGGTCGCCGCTAATGAGCAAAATGTGGCCGCTATTGAGTTGCCGGTGTTAATCCACCACTGATGCTCAATAGCAACGACATTTGGGGTCACCGCTAATGACATTTTTTTGTTGCCACGAAAAAGGTTGAAATGAGCCGTATATCGCCGCTGATGATGGTCAATAGCAGCGACAAAAATGTTGCCGCTATTGATGTTTCTAAATAGCGGCGACAAAGAAGTCGCCGCTATTGACTATCAATAGCGGCGACATTCTAGGTCGCTGCTATTGATGGACAGTAGCAACAACCAAAAAGTCGCCGCTATTGAGATGTCGCCGCTAATGATAATAATAATTTAAAAAAAAAAAAAAAACCCTGCTTATAGATGTTATATAACAGTTATGAGAATTACATCAAGCCTATTTATAGCCAAATCGCTAGAGATAGCTAAAGTTAATTGGTGCAAGCATTGCATATATATGAAAGGACAAGTGGATTCAAGGATTCACTTATTATCATGGAACAAAAAGTGAAAAAGGGAAACAATAACACAAAATAATGACATGTTAGGGACGTCCGGAAAATAAGGTTATAATCAAAAGTAAACTCATGCCAAGTCAATCAAACTAAGCCACCCAATCCAAGGCTTGCCTTTGAATTGTGAACCCTAAGAGCAACAAACCTTACATATATTGAAGGATGTGAGTCCTCACCTATGAGCACAAACTATGTCCAAAAAAAAAAAAAGGACTTCATCTCATCAAGCGAAGGCATAACACTATCTTTTATTCAAATGCTTCTAGTATTTGTTATTTACATGCTTGCAAATTCTTATAAAAAGAAGAGCAACTCACATAACAGTGGAACATCTCTACAACCTTTACAGAAGTTGAGAGAAATCTTTGGCCGAGAAAGAAAGACAAAAGGGAATCTAATATACATGTAAAAAAAACAAGTAAAAAGCTCATAAAAGACAAACACCCCATACCAGTATTCATCACAAAGCTAGCTAACAAACAACACACAATCGCTTCAAAGAAACTCCACAGAAACTACCTACACTACCACCAACTAACGCCACAAGACCAAAATATTAAAATTAAATGAAAAGGTTGCAATACAACAATTTCATTACATATCATTATAAAGACGTCTTTCAACTTTTTTAATCTTTTTTCTTTTCCTTTCTTTTCACTCCAATACTTTTAGTCTTATACTATGAACAAAAAACATACTTGAAGCAACTGTGGGCCAAAAGCAAATAAATTACAATAATATCCCCTGTAGGATTACGCTGTGCTAATTACAATTAACATTAGTGCTCATGACATAAATCAGAATCATTCTGATTTTTCTGTGCGTATGTTTGTTCAACCCAATAGAGCACAAATAGGCAACATTTGTTTATACATATATTGTTGAAAATTATGACCAAGAACTAGAAAAAATAATGGAGTTAGTCAATGTTTGTTGATTCCAACAACCACCCACGAAAAATTTTGTTGCATGAACACTAACTAGTGAAATAATCACTGCAAGTTTAAATCAGATAAATCCGGAGAAATTCACAAAAACTGAAATATCATTTTGTAAAAAACAAATGTTGAAAATAAAATTCACCAGAAAACAGACAAATTTTTTTAAAAAAGGCCATCCAAATGAGACCTTCTTGGGGTGTCAAACTAGTTGTTAGATCTAACTACAAGCTGGGTCTAGCTCACTGATCTGAAACAAACAATCACATGAACAAACTAAAACAAAAATAAAAATAAAAAGCAATTAACTAAGACTAAAATCAATTTTTTTTTCCTGAAACAAATAACTTAAGACAAAAAAGAGATCCTTAGCCTTAATTACCACAATCAAACACAAACACAATCTTATATGATTAATGAGGTTACAAACGCAAACCAACAAACAAATATAATCAAAAACCAAACACTCCAATTCACATTCTTCTCATCCTTATAACTCCATGCAAGCCTCCCGCTCACTACATTTCACAGTACTTCCACCAACGAGTGACAATAGGTTTGAAATAACTTACAATCAATTGAGTCCTTTAGTGCAATAATTTCTTGCCTATCTTTCTCTCCTGCCATTCTACATACACTAAAAAAAGAAAATAGTGTTATATACTTGTATTAAATGGAATTAACTTCCACCAACAAGTGAATGACAATGGGATTGAAATATCTTACCCATTGTAATTTGAGTCCTTTAGCGCCACAACTCCTTGCACATCTTCCACTCATGCCATCCTGTATACACTTAAAAAGGAAATATTGTTATATAATATTACTCTCTTGCATTGTTTATTCAACTTGATAAACATGTCAAGAGAGGTTCACTAACTCAAAGTTCTTAAACAAAAAAACTATTTGAAGTTCTTACCTTCTAACACAAACCAAATTTGTTATAATCTTTGTAATATTAAAACTTCTTCAACAAAGTACAACTAAAGCACCCTCCAAGTTCTTAAACATTCAAACTATTTAAAGATCCTACCCTCTAATACAAACCAAATTTGTGACAAATCTTAATAATATTAAAACAAAGTCTTAAACAAAATACAACAAAAGCTCTTTCAAACGTTGCTTCCGCTTGCTTGAGATCCATAGAGTCAATAATTGATTAATGTGAAGCTGCCTCTTACAGATGGCAATGAATGGCCTTAGTGGACTATGGGCATTGGACTTTAATCCCAGGAGTGGCAATTACAAGGTTGATGATGTACGTCACCAAATGTACATCACCAACTCTTTAAGGCAAACAAATGACATACCTTTGACCCCATGTCCCAGTTAATCACTAAAAACTCAGAAAATATCATAAAATCAGGCCCCACCCAAAGTAGAAACAAAAGAATTCTTTAAATGCAGAATAAAATTCTGTTTACTTTTATTTTATTTTTTGGTTGATTGATTAAAATAATGCTTAGTGGAATATTTAAGATATTTATTAGAATGCTGTTATTGAACACGCTTTTGGGATATAGGCTATACCATCATATTAGAGTATTAAAATATTAAATGATAAAATATCTTGTTAATCATCTAAATATCATTAGAAACCTTTTGGATATATATTGGGTAGAGCGATGTTGTAATAATGCTTTAAAAGAGCATTGCCTGTTAATGTTTTATGGAGGTATTTTTTTTATTTTTGGTTTGAAAAAGTGTTTTGTATTTGAGTTATTCGTAAATGTTTCCGGTTTGAGAAGAGAAAACAAAAACGTTCAAAAGATTGCAAACAAATGAACTTCCTTAGCAATGTTCTCCATCAAATACGGCACCTCTCATCAAGTAACAAAGCAAGGGCTCTTTGCAGAATTGAAACAGGCTATAGAGGAATTAGATATATGCACATCAGAAACCAGTTGGCTATTCTATCATCATATGGGTATATAGACAACCCATGGCCATATGGCCTGAATGGATCAGAGATATGACTAATTAAACTCAATATAATCATGCACAAAGCCAAAACCTTAGTCGCTAGGCTTTAATTCAATTAATTTCTCAATACCATTTCCGTAATGCTTTCAACTAATAACAGAAAAGAAAATCCTCAAAACCAAAAAAAAAAAAAAAAAAAAAGGGTAATAATAATAGGAAGGGAATCTGAAAGGCAAAAATTAGTAGTAATGGCTACAAAGGGCAATGCCTGAAAATACAAATCCATAAGCCTCTAGAAATAAATCAGCTAGCATGCCACACAATATAACAGATTTGATGCATCTTTATCATCCAACTAGACCTAATTGAAAACTTGAAAAAATGGGCATAAAACCAAAGTTTGAAACTTTGAGCTACCAAATCTCACACTCACAGCAATGCATAGTAAGTCAAACCTTTTCTAGCTTGAAGAAGGTTCCTGCCAGAAGATGCACGAGATCCAAAGATGCTATCTGCAATTATATACACAAAGAATTTTTTTTTTTTTTTTTTTTTTTAAAAAAAAAAAAAAAAAAGGAAAAGGAAAGAGATATATAAAGAACCACATATTCACAGAAAGACACAGATTAGGGAAAACTAATAAAGAAATAAATAAAAAGACAGAGATCAGAAATTTAAACAAACCACAGCAAATTTCCTGTTGATACACCATTACAATCAGATAATTTGCAATTAAAGTACTCCGATATATGCATTTTGATCTTTTTCATAATTTTCATCTCCTCCTTCAATGACTTAATGAACCAAAATGAAACTTCCTTTCAATGCGAGCGATATATGCATTTTGATCATAATGCATAATATGAGCTTAAGACAGTACTCCGATATATGCATTTTGATCTTAAAATGCATAAAACAAGCCTCCTTTCATGTTAAATGTTCCCATTTAACATGAAAACAGCCTCCTCAACATGTTTCTGTTCTCTCCTCCAACCTTCATTGTTTCAAAAAACAAGATCATAATCATATTCCCTGAATACAAAACTAACTGAAGTACCTATTAATTGTCGTTTGCGGGTTTCTCTCTACATTCTACAAATCAAATTTCATGAGAAGACATAAACAAGCACAAAATTAAAAGTAAAAGCTCAAACTTGGCCAACTAAAATACACCTTCAAATTCATTATTTGCAATAATAAGGGAAATCCATTTCAATTAATCTCATTTGAACCAAAACCAAAGTAGTTTCACATAAAAAGGTATAAATGTAATTCAAAAGTAACTGCCACGAATTTGATGACTTAATGAACCAAAATGAAACTTCTTTTCAACAACAAAGAAGCAAGAAGAAGCATTTTCTTTAAAAAACCAAAGTAGTCTCACATGAAAAGGTATAAATGTAATATTAACGAGAAACCAAATAAGGGTTCATACCGGAGAGAGGTACGCCGAAGAGATAGCTACCGGAGAGAGTTGAGTGCGCCGGAGAGAGAAACGTGCGCCGCGCCGGAGTGAGTGAGAGAGAGAGAGAGAGAGAGAGTGAGAGTGAGAGTGAGAGAGTGATGAGCGGGGTGGGACTTTGGGGTTACGAGTTAGGGATTTGGGTCAAACAAAATGGTCTGAAATTTACAGAAAACATAAAAAATGGACTGAAAAATTGAAAATTTCAGAAAATTCGCGCCAATTTCAGAGATGGCGCTAATTTTATCTTGGCAATCAGTTGCGACCCCATATGTCGCTGCTATTTGGGGTATTTTTTTTTAAAAAAAATTATAGACTTACAATTTTTTAATTTTTATTTATTTATTTCGTTTTTTTCAATTTTTCTCTGGTCATATGTTATTATTATTATACTATTAACTAAAAATTTCCGTTTAATAAATTTTTATGATAAAGATCATTAAGTTGATACTTATCTTATAATTAATTATAAAATAATATAAAATCCATAGATAATATAAGATCAATATAACTAAGGCACTAAGATAATATAAAAAGCTTACAGTTCAATTGAATGTTCCATTGAACCTTCAATTGTATCTAGTTTGATCTATCAATTGATCATATCACGATCAATCGAACTAATTCACTAGGATCGATCGGATGTTTGTTTTTTTAATTTTTCTCTTGTAATATGTTTTTATTATTATAATATTAACTAAAAATTTCCGTTTAATAAATTTTTATGATAAAGATCATTAAGTTGATATTTATCTTATAATTAATTATAAAATAATACAAAATCCAAAGATAATACAAGATCAATATAACTAAGGCACTAAGATAATATAAAAAGCTTACAGTTCAATTGAATATTCGATTGAACCATCAATTGTATCCAGTTTGATCTATCAATTGATCATATCACGATCAATTGAACTAATTCACTAGGATCGATCAGATATTTGATCGAACATTTAATCATATCACGATCAATCGAACTAATTCATTCGGATCGATCGGATGTTTAATCGATCATTTGATCCTATCACGATCAATCGAACTAATTCATTAGGATCGATCAGATGTTTGATCGAACATTTAAACATATCACGATCTATCGAACGAATTCATTTAGATCGATTGGATGTTTGATCGAACATTTGATCCTATCACAATCAATCAAACTAATTTATTAGGATCAATCGGATGTTCGATTAATCATTTGTTCTTATCAAGATCAATCGAACTAATTCACCAGGATCGATTGGATGTTCGATCGAACATTTGATCCTATCACGATCAATCAAACTAATTCATTAGGATCGATGTTTGATCGATTATTTAATTGTATCACGATCAATTGAACTAATTCACCTGGATCGATCGGATGTTTGATCGATCATTTGATCCTATCACGATCAATCGAATTAATACACCATGATCGGTAGGTTGTTCGATCAAACATTTAAATAAGAATAAGAAATAAAAAAACTTAAATAATAATTAATAGGAGAATTTGTTTTCTTTAAAAGAAAAAAATTAATTTTGATTTTTTCTATAAAATAAGAATAGAGAATTTTCACCAATAATTAATATAAAAGAAATAATGACATATTATCGGAGGTGAATTTTTGGTAAATAATTTTTTCTATTATATATGTATGGTAAAATAGCATTGCCCCAATATTTATTATTTTTTAAATTTTAAATTTTAAATTTTTTATTTTTTATTTTTACAGGGGTAAATAGTGGCGACAATAATGTCGCCGCTATTTGTAAGTCATCAGCGGCGACTACTGTTGGTCGCCGCTGTTGACCCTCATTAGCGGCGACTCATGGTCACCACTAATGAATTTTTAATTATATTAATCGTGTCAATAGCGGCGACCCATAAGTCGCCGCTGTTGACACTCATTAGCGGCGACAATTGGGTCGCCGCTAATGAGTTTTAAATTATTTTAATTGTGTCAATAGTGGCGACCCATAAGTCGCCGCTGTTGAGTGTCATTTGCGGCGACAATGGGGTCGCCGCTAATGAGTTTTAAATTATTTTAATCGTGTCAATAGCGGCGACCCATAAGTCGCCGCTAATGACACTCATTAGCGGCGACAATGAGGTCGCTGCTAATGAGTTTTTAATTATTTTAATCGTGTTAATAGCGGCGACCCATAAGTTGCTGCTGTTGACCATCATTAGCGGCGACCATGAGGTCACCGCTAATGAGTTTTAATTTTTTTTAAATAAATTTTTTCTTATGTCAATAGCGGCGACTACACAGTCGCCGCTAATAAGTACTAAATCAGCGGCGACTCCCATGAGTCACCGCTGTTGACCCTCATCAGCAGCGACTTTGTGGTCGACGCTGTCTGGGGTATTATTAGCGGCGACAGGAGTCGCCGCTATTAACAATCAATAGCGGCGACCCATATTTGTCGCCGCTAATGATAGTTAATAGCGACGACTTTTAGTCGCCGCTATTGTTGTTGCTGCTAAATGATATTTTTTTTGCTTTAAACATCCACTATTAGCGGCGACTCAAAAGTCACCGCTATTGAGGGGTCATTAGCGGCGACTTTTTTTGAGTCGCTGCTATTGGTTTGGTCGCTAAAGACCATAATGCTTGTAGTGATTCGTCACTTTCATTTCTCTCTTATCCCCCAAAGTTTATGTGGTACTTAGGGTTTTTCAACCAAAAAACTAATATTCATGATAGACCACACCACATAGACTTTGAGAGATAGGAGATGGATCGATGGGTGATGTATAGCATTACAATCAATACATTATTTATAAATGTAAATGTAGTTAAAAACTTATAAAATAAAATAAAAAGAAAAGAAAGGGAAAAGTCTACATACCTCAACAAATTCTGCATATTTGACAATGTCCCCAAATACTTGAAATTATCCTTACTAAAATAAAAACAAAAAATACTAAAACTTATAGAAGAAAAAAAAATCGAAGGAGTGGCCAAATTAAAAAATAAAAAATAAAAAATAAAATCCCTTTTATAAGAAAAAAATTAAAAATTAAAAAAAAAAAATTGAAAATTTTCGTTTTTATTTTTAATTTAATTAAATAAAAATTCCTTTTTTTTAAAAAAAAAAAAAAATCGTTTTTAAAAACAAATTTAAAAAAAATAGTTTTTTTTTTTAATAAAAATTTCCGTTTAAAAAAAATAATAAAATTTTCGTTTAAAAAAAAATTAAAAAATCGTATTTTAAAAATAAAAAATAAATTCTTTTTCTTTAACTAAAATTTTCGTTTTTAAAAATAAATAAATAATTAATTAATTATTTTTATTTTTTTTCGAATTTATAAAGGTATTTTTGTCTTATTGAGAAATATATTGGGGTATTTATATATTTTTGCTAGCTTTGGGGGGTACATTGACAATATTTTGGTAGTTTGGAAGGACATTGTCACAATTAAAAGTTTTGGGAGTAAATTGTTAATTGAGTGGTAGTTTGAGGGGGGGTATGTGAACTTTACCCATAAATGTTGTGGTAATATAATAATGTATAAAGTTTCCTTCAATCAACGTTAATAAAATGTGTTGTGCCATTAGGCCTTGAAATTAAGGTGCTACAGATGAATGGAACATTCGTTTTGTTTTATTGTTCTTTTAAATGGGCCGATTCTAATCGTATTGATATTCTTGTGACCTTGAATATTCATTGAGCAGTCCTACGAATATCCTAGAAAAATTGAAATAATCCCAAGGGTAACTGTACTATGAAGAAAATATATTTTCAAATACTGAAAATTTGGATGAGGTTAATTTAGATATCATAAATGGTGAGAATTAAGGAGAATACCTAATTTGAGTGGCCTAGATGCATTATTGGGGAGTCAATGATGCAGTCTTATAAGTGC
>NC_081542.1:362432-403740 GCF_901000735.1 Corylus avellana | reverse complement strand
CATATTTTTTCGATTATATTGTCCGCCTTCAATGATCCTCTCCATAGCTATGGCTAGATTGTTGTCGACATTATTTATACCTTTTGCATTTTGGATTCATTAATTTTCTGTGTTTTGTGTCTATGATGTTGTTTGTACTAGTTCTTACTCGTCTATTAACAAATAAAAAATAAAAAAGGTACGAAAAGAAATTGATTAGGGACTCACCGGAGACTCATGGCTTTCAAGTCATGTATGTCTCAACGTTCATAATTTTTTATCCTTACAAACTTTTGGAATATGTGACGAGTTAACATTATATCAGAGATTCAGAGTAAGATCTTGATGTCGTAAAATGATTATAATATTTCACCCCCTCAATTCAGGAATTATTTCATATGTGCAAGGACGGAACCAAAAAGTTTGATTGGGAGGCCAAGATGTACGAAAACTGAAAAGAAGAGAAAGTAGAGGAGTAGTTGTATTGTGGAGCATCTAGACTTAAGCAAAGAATTTTCTCTCTAGACTAAAACCCTAGGGGAGAAGGAAACTTTTCCAAGTCCGGTGACGGCTGTGGAGGTATCCTATAGTGGTGTTTTTTTCTGGAACTTGTTGGTAAGATTTTGTTATGGCGGAGTCATCAACCTCCTCGGCAAGCAAGTGATCATAGGTTTTCAATATGAGAAACTGCCCAAGTACTGTTTTGACTGTGGGAAAATATGGCATGGACGAGAAGGCTGCACGATAAGAGGAGGGTATCGAGTCAAAGAGACGGAGAAACAGTATGGCCCTTGGCTCAGAGTACCCTCACCAAGACGGAGGAGAGTCTTTTCGAAGCCTTACCACTCAGAACTGTATGAAGAAGATCTGGGGGTGGGTCAAAAATCTACTGGTGGGGGAAGAGGTGGCCGAACCAGTAGCAGTTGGTTTTCCGATAAAGGTCAGTCATCTCCGGCGGAAAAAACAGGTGAAAGGGACTCTCCGGTGAGCCTGGGTAAGCAAGCGGCGGCAAACGATAGAATCATTATGGTTGGGGACAGCAATTATGGCGAGAGAGCAGACAAAGGCGGAAATCAAGGGGATGTTATTGAAAGGATTTCAGTTATTGCGAATAAAAGATCACAGCCAGGTACGGAAAATTTTAATGCAACTTTTCAAGAATCACAGGCTACAAACGGAAGGTTTTTGAATGAGGTGAGGGATGGAAATAGACACGGGCAAGAAGCAGACTTTAATGAAATAGGCGTGATTGGTGGAGGATTCGGCAAGAAGGAAGGAAAAAACAAAATAAGTGAGGAGAGCATGCCACCTACACAACACCTTGATTTGCATGGAGGCGGGACACGTGAAGAAAAACAAACTGAGGTGGAAATCAATGAAGGAGTAATTAAGGGACACTCGGTACAGAAATGGAAAAGGCGTGCGAGAGCTGGACAAAAATTGCCGCTTGAGGCTTGGCCATCCGAGTCAAACAGGAAAAGGAAACAAATAAAGGATCTGAAAATTGACATGGTGGAGGAAACAGTGGCTATTAAAAGGAGAACGAAGCAGAAAGGGGCTGGCCAACTTGTATTACGTGATGAGGAGAATGAAATTCTTATTGGATCGGGAGTGGCGGGGTCTGTTTCACAGCCCCGCCGACTGATATGAAAATATTATGTTGGAATTGTCGAGGGTTTGGAAACCCTGCGACAATTCGGGAACTTTGCCGAAAGGTAAAAGAGAAGTGCCCCGTTTTGGTTTTCCTTATGGAAACCAAACTACGAAAAAATAAAATGGAAATCATTAAACAAAGAATGGAATTCTCGAATATGTTGGTAGTTGACAGTGTTGGAAAAGGTGGAGGATTGGTATTGCTATGGAAGGAGGGGTTGGGAATTGAAATAAAAAATTATAGCAATAGACATATCACTGCGACTATTACTCCGATCAATTCAAGTCCATGGTTTTTCACAGGCTTCTATGGCCATCCGGAAACGCACAAAAGAGGGGAGGCATGGAATTTATTGCGTCATATGAAGACCCATTACTCGGGCCCGTGGGTATGCGCCGGAGACTTTAACGAAATACTTGATAATTCTGAAAAAGTTGGGGGACGTCGAAGGCCCAACTACCTCATGGAGAATTTTAAAACCACTTTGGAATTTTGTGGATTAAGTGAAGTAGAGCGTCGGGGCCCGAAATGCACGTGGAATAACGGCAAAACAGGGTGTGATTTTGTGATGGAAAAATTAGACCGGGTGGTTGCTAATGCTGAATGGTGTAGCCGGTTCCCAAACGTAGAAGTCTTCTCGGACGTGGCTATTTTTTCTGACCATCTCCCTATCTCCATAAATCTTGCAGGAACTATGAGGAGAAGTAAAAGGGGAAGAGGTTTCAAATATGAGGCTACGTGGGCTGAAAATAAGGCATGCAAAGAAATTATTAAAAAAGTATGGAGGGTAAAAAAGGTGGAGTATGGGACTTGGAAGTCTGTGCACAGAAAAATGAATGAAAGCAAAAGTGGTTTACAAGCGTGGCAACGGGTAAATGGGGATAAAGCGAGACAACACATACATTCTTTGTCCGAACAACTGATGGCTTGCCAAGAAAGTCACGAAGAGGTGGATTCGAATCTCCTTAATAAACTGAACGTGGAACTAAAAAAGAAACAGAATGAGGAGGACCTTTATTAGCGACAGAGAGCAAAGGAGGACTGGATGAAGTATGGAGACAAAAACACAAGATATTTCCATGCCTGTGCAAACCAAAAGAAAAAAGCCAACTTAATTGCTTAGATAACGGATGAGCAGGGTCGGCGGTGGGAGACGTACGATCAGGTTGGGGAAGCTTTTGTGCTGTATTTTTAAAATCTTTTCATGACAGGGGGGCCTAGAAGCATGGAAAATGTATTGGAGGCAGTTGGCCGAAGGGTGAGCAACATGATGAATGAAATGTTGTGCAAAGAATTCACAGTGGAAGAAGTGGGAATAGCTCTAAATCAAATGGCTCCATTGAAAGCGCCTGGCCCGGATGGTTTTTCAGCTTGTTTTTTCCAAAAAAATTGGGCGGCCATTGGTGACGAGGTTAGCCATGCTGTACTCAATATTTTGAATTTTGGATGTATGAATAAAGAGCTAAATTTAACGTATATTGCTTTAATTCCCAAATGTAAAAACCCCACTAGTGTATCTGAATACCGACCCATTAGCCTGTGCAACGTTATTTACAAATTGGTTTCAAAGACCTTGGCTAACAGACTAAAGTTGGTGCTCCCTGAAATTATTTTCCCAAACCAAAGTGCGTTTATTCCAGGTCGGCTAATTTCTGATAATATATTAGCCGCTTATGAGACCCTTCATACCATGCACTCAAGAATGTGGGGCAAGGTGGGTTATATGGCGGTGAAACTTGATATGAGTAAAGCATACGATAGGGGGGAATGAGATTTTTTAGAAGCAGTCATGGATCGGTTGGGTTTTGATAGGTGGTGGATCGAAAGGGTAATGATGTGTGTCAGATCAACTACCTATAAGGTCCTTATTAACGGGACCCCCACGGGTCGGATTATTCCTTCGCGGGGAATCCGAGAAGGGGATCCCATTTCACCATATCTTTTTTTGTTGTGTGCAGAGGCTCTCAGCTCATTGTTGAACCGGGCGGATGAAACTGGAGAATTACCCGGAGTCCCAACCTCTAAGAAGGGCCCTCGGTTAAGCCATCTCTTCTTTGCTGACGACAGTCTCTTATTTTGCAAGGCGTCTCCATTGCATTGGAATGAATAGCTATTCTCCAAATAATGTAATGGCCTATTTTTATTTTACAAAATAAACAAATCATTCATTGAGTTGTCATGGGTAACCATCAGCCGCCGTCTTTGAGATCCTTTGCTATCATTGGCCACTGTCACCGACCGTTGTCTCTAGTAGCTCCCTGTCATCACCAGCACCCCCAAGGGAGTGGTAAGGCACCCATGATGCAATCATAAATGATTAAACTATTTAACTTGTGATTCCAAAACAAATATTATGACCCAAATGACTGCATAATAAGCACTCAAAAAAATAAGCACTCAAAGTCCCAAATCAAATTGAGTTTCTAGCGATCTAAAATATGGAGGAAGAATAAATAAATAAGGTATTTTAAGGGGGACACAAATATTATTTTGAGGGGCAAAAGTATCATTTTGGGAGGATAAATTTATAAAATAGGAATACTTTAAGACAAATTTTGAAAATTTTTGGGGAACATTCACCACCCTCCCACCCCAACGCCTGGGTCCGCCCCTAGGTATACATGCGGGCGGATATTAAGCACCTGCATCCGCTATCCACAACTATCTACTATTCATACATGTGGATGCAGATGAGATTAGCAAAAAACACTATCCACATATGTGAATGCGGCTAACAAAAACCACTATTCGCATATGCAGATGCCAATGCGAATAGCGGTTTTAGAGTATATAGATGCGGTTCTGCATACCTTATATATATATATTATATATACAAGGTATGGGTTATGTTCACATTTTTTTCAAAAGTAATGTGAAATCAATATATTTTCAAAATATTATGACTTAAAAAATATTAAACAAACTCAAAACACTAAAAAAGGGCCCAAATTATTTTCAATATCATTTAAAATAGGCCCGGATAATGACCCAAGGAATGCATAAAAGACTAAAATAGGCACAAAAGGCTAGCCTATTACTTAATATATGGATAGCAAATAATAACGGTGCAAAGTTAGTAAAGACATGATACTGAATGTATATATTTAAAATGGATATTCCCAATTTACGAATGCAATTGCGAATATTCTAAATAATCGCACCCACACGTTACACGTACAACCGGAACCAAGGAGGACAAGTCAATAGCCTAGCATTAACCTCTTCGATCTCTCGGTGAAAAGCCTTCTTTTCTCTCAGCGAAACAAAATCCTCCGTCATATCTCATTTAGGTTTTGCTCTTCCCCCCGACAAACCTCGTGCACTCCTCCTCCTCCCCATCTCCTTTATGCTACCCCCTTTTTCTTTTTCTGTTTTCTTGTTTTCGAGTCTATGTAGTTTACTTGATTTGCAATTAACTAATTGTGGTATCAAAACGAACTCAAGTGTCTTTGAGATATGCCAAAAAAATAATTTAATCCCTACAGTCAAATCCCGTTCACTGACTTAATAGGTTCTGATAGCTTGAAATGTTAGGCCTAATAAAATTTTGATACTTATCATATTTAAATTAGTATCACACTAACAAAATATATTAAATTAGTAGACGAAATTTGACTGCAGGGACTAAATTATTTTTTTGGCATACCTCAATGACCTTTGCGTTCATTTTGATACCATATGTAGCTAACTGTAAATCAGATAAATCATAATGACTAATTTTATATTTTTCCTTAAACTTTTACTTCTGAAATTTCAAAACGAAAATCATTTTTTAAACCAAATTAACTATTATTTTTTGTTTTGCCAACACCAAAAAATTCAAAAAATATTTTACGAGTGTTGGAATAATATTTATGAACTAAAATAATGAGAGATATAAATAAATAAAGAAAAAAAATTCGAAAAGTGAGCAAAGCGAAGAGTTGGAATGCATATTATACGGCGAGTACTGCCGTTGCGGCAGAATGTGAAGGGGTGAGTCCTAATTGGTGGGCAGGCGTGCAATCTGTCTATGCTCTGTTGATGCTACACGTGGATGGATAATAGTGTGGTCCCATGGGACATTTGTGGTTGTTGACACGTGTTCAAGTTGTTGGTTGCGCCCATGTGCCTTTCCTTGCCATGGAAGATGTCTTTGTCACGCTTTCTGCCAAAAGTTTTCAATAACGAAATTATCCTTACTAAAATAAAAACAAAAAATACTAAAACTTATAGAAGAAAAAAAAATCGAAGGAGTGGCCAAATTAAAAAATAAAAAATAAAAAATAAAATCCCTTTTATAAGAAAAAAATTAAAAATTAAAAAAAAAAAATTGAAAATTTTCGTTTTTATTTTTAATTTAATTAAATAAAAATTCCTTTTTTTTAAAAAAAAAAAAAAATCGTTTTTAAAAACAAATTTAAAAAAAATAGTTTTTTTTTTTAATAAAAATTTCCGTTTAAAAAAAATAATAAAATTTTCGTTTAAAAAAAAATTAAAAAATCGTATTTTAAAAATAAAAAATAAATTCTTTTTCTTTAACTAAAATTTTCGTTTTTAAAAATAAATAAATAATTAATTAATTATTTTTATTTTTTTTCGAATTTATAAAGGTATTTTTGTCTTATTGAGAAATATATTGGGGTATTTATATATTTTTGCTAGCTTTGGGGGGTACATTGACAATATTTTGGTAGTTTGGAAGGACATTGTCACAATTAAAAGTTTTGGGAGTAAATTGTTAATTGAGTGGTAGTTTGAGGGGGGGTATGTGAACTTTACCCATAAATGTTGTGGTAATATAATAATGTATAAAGTTTCCTTCAATCAACGTTAATAAAATGTGTTGTGCCATTAGGCCTTGAAATTAAGGTGCTACAGATGAATGGAACATTCGTTTTGTTTTATTGTTCTTTTAAATGGGCCGATTCTAATCGTATTGATATTCTTGTGACCTTGAATATTCATTGAGCAGTCCTACGAATATCCTAGAAAAATTGAAATAATCCCAAGGGTAACTGTACTATGAAGAAAATATATTTTCAAATACTGAAAATTTGGATGAGGTTAATTTAGATATCATAAATGGTGAGAATTAAGGAGAATACCTAATTTGAGTGGCCTAGATGCATTATTGGGGAGTCAATGATGCAGTCTTATAAGTGCATTACCAAGGCGGGGCAGGAGTGGAGGATATATTGAAAAAGACTAAACAAAGTAAAAATATCATGAAGCCCAATTAAGTGGGTATAATTTCAGATAATGCAAGTGGCATTTATTTGGATGAAATGTATAGCATCCATCCATCATGCCTTGTGTAGCTCATGGCCTCGTGCATACTTCCCACTCCATCTAGCTAGCTCTTTGTGCATCTGATGTAACCTTGTCGATATCATGTTTGTATTACTGTCTTTCACCAAAAAGTCCTGCTATGCCACAACAAATTCAATTATTCGATCTACTTCATTATTTGAACCCAATTAATTTGATGGTAAGTGGGGGCTGCTACTAACCACAAACACCTCATCTTCAATGACCCGGATGTTGACTCCTCCACCTGATTGCCTTCGTACTCTTGATCTCCATATAAGCACACAACAACAACATTCAATTTCCCATTTTTTAAAGTAGTTTTTAGAGGTACTTGTTTCTTGCGACATGTTAATATATACGCTTGCTTGAAAGAGCACCGTCTTTAAATTTCATTCATTTCCTTCATGCATGGCTTTATGTATATATATAGGTCTACACACATTGTGATGAAGCGAAAAACTAACAGAATATGTTTTGTCTTATTTTCATGGTTTATGACTGCTAGTCGGTGTCTTGGTACGTAGTGGAGAACGGCCGGCCACTATGAATATGTTTCGGCTTCTGGTAGTGATTTTCTGCTATGGCCTTTTCATTGGCACTGCTGCGGGTGTCCGTGTTTCTACAAGACCCAACGTTGTTAACGTTGGCGCTATCTTCTCTTTCAATACTTCCATTGGGAAAGTAGCAAAAGTCTTCTCTTTCAATACTTCCATTGGGAAAGTAGCAAAAGTTGCAATAGAAGCTGCTGTCGAAGATGTGAACTCAAATCCAGCAGTTCTAAAAGGAACTAAACTCAAACTTGCCATGCAGGATACTAAACAATCTAGCGGGTTTCTGGGAATCGTTGAAGATACATTCTCTTAAACATCTCTTGTTAATTTGTTCATTCACAATTTTCTCATTGCTTCCTTTAATTAGACAAGTACTCCTAGAATACCATACAGATTATACGACTTTTCATTCTTCTTTCACAGCTTTGCGTTTATGGAGAATGATACAGTGGCCATAATTGGTCCCCAACAATCAGTTATGGCCCATGTAATTTCACATATTGCAAATGAGCTCCAAGTCCCTCTCTTATCCTTTGCAGCCTCAGACCCCACCCTAAATTCACTCCAATTCCCTTATTTTGTTAGGACAACACAAAGTGACCTCTTTCAGATGTCTACGATAGCAGAAATTATAAGCTACTACGAATGGCGAGATGTAATAGCAATCTATATTGATGATGATCATGGCAGAAATGGGATTGCTACATTAGGTGACCTACTCACCGAGAAACGTTGTAAAATCTCGTACAAAGCACCTATGAGCCCCAAAGTAAGCCGGAATGAAATCTCTGATACACTGCTTAAGGTGCTGTTGAAGGAGTCAAGGATAATTATACTCCACATATATGCTACTTGGGGTCTAGAGGTAGTTGATGTGCCACAAAAGATGGGGATGATGAAAAGTGGATACGTGTGGATAGCTACTGATTGGCTCTCTACTATACTTGACACAGAAACTCCCCTCTCTCTAGTGGCAATAGATAGTATTCAAGGTGTTCTTACACTGGCATGCACACTCCGGATTCAGAGCTCAAGAGGAAATTTGTTTCGAGATGGAGCAACTTGACAGGCGGGCTTTTCGGACTAAATACTTATGGTTTGTATGCCTACGACACTGTTTGGCTTCTTGCTCATGCACTTGACGCATTTTTAAGCCAAGGGGGAAATATTTCGTTTTCAAATGACTCGAGATTAACCGAGTTTCATGGAGGGAACTTGCATTTTGATAATTTGAGCATCTTTGATGGAGGGAACATGTTGCTTAGTAGCATTTTAGAGGTAATATAAGTGGTGTAAGTGGCCCAATCAAGTTCACTTCAGATGGGAACCTCATCGGTACTGCATATGAAGTCATCAATGTCATTGGCACTGCAGGGATAAGGAGAACCGGTTATTGGTCCAATTCTTCCGGCTTGTCAATTGTGCCTCCAGAAGAGTTCAACAGACAAATAAATCTTTCCCTTTCAAATCAACGACTATATGGTGTAATCTGGCCGGGACAAACAACTGAAAAGCCTTGCGGGTGGGCATTCTCAAGCAACGAAAAGCAATTGCGGGTTGGAGTCCCAGTCCGAACTAGTTTTCATGAATTTGCTTCCCTAGTATATGGCTCTAATGTCTTTCATGGTTATTGCATTGACGTATTTAGTGCTACAGTGGCATTATTACCATATGCACTCCCGTATAAGTTCATTCCATTTGGAGATGGACATAGAGTTCCCATATACAATGATCTTCTGCAGAAGATCACAACGAATGTGAGTTAATGTGATTGGGCGTGTTTTCAGTTTTAGGTTTAAAAAATGTTCAGATGCAAGATAAAAGTGAAAACAGTTTTTGTCTTGTGTTTGACATTTTTTTGATAGAGTGTTTCTACCAACTTAAGTATAATATGCAATATACTTTAAATTCCTAATTCACCGGATTTCCACTTCCTTACAGGAATTCGATGCTGTGGTTGGTGACATTACAATTACCACCAACTGGACAAAGATGGTGGATTTTACACAGCCATATATCGAGTTCGGGTTCGTCGTAGTGGCCCCAGTTCAAAAGCTCATCTCTAGTGCTTGGGCCTTTTTGAGACCATTTACCCCAATGATGTGATTTGTCACATGTTTATTTTTTCTTGCTGTGGGAGTAGTTATTTGGATTTTGAAGCGCAGAACAAATGATGATTTCCAAGGCAATCCTAGAAAACAGTTTGCCACAATCGTTTGGTGAGCCGTTAACAAATACTATGGTTTCTTAGGACATTTTAAGTTAAAATATTAATTAAATGACTAAATTTATCATTTTGAATTCGATTAAATTTTTGAGATAAATGGTGATTTAACTAACATCTTAACTACGTTCTCTTTGTGGAGAGCTAAGAAAGTTAACAGTGCTGCTAACTTTATATTGTGTAGATTCTTAACTCTTGATCTCAATCCTGGCCTAATTGCCAATTTCGTGCTTCACTTTGCAGGTTTAGCTTTTCAACTTGGTTTAGTGCTCACAATAAGTAAAATGCACTAGTTTAATTAGTGTTCATTAGCTATTCCTCACATGCAGGCACAAAAGGTCTTATATGCAGCTCCTTAATTTCTTGTTTTATATAGGAGAAAAGATTGACAGTGCTCTTGGTCGCTTTGTGCTTCTAATATGGCTTTTTGTAGTTCTAATACTCGATTCGAGTTATACAGCAAGTTTGACCTCAACCCTCACTGTCGAAAAGCTTTCTTACTCTGTCAAAGGGATTGAAAGTTTAATAATAAGTGATGACCCCATTGGTTACCAGAGTGGTTCATTTACTGAAAATTATTTAATGGAGGAGCTCAACATAGATAAGTCCAGACTTGTTCCTCTTAACTCGGCAGAAGAATTTGAGAAAGCCTTGATCAATGGCCCCAACAAGGGTGGTGTTGCTGCGGTGGTTGACAAGCGAGCATATATGGAGCTCTTCCTCTACAGCAAATGTGAATTTGGTAAAGTAGGTAAGAGTTCACCAAAATGGGATGGGGTTTTGTAAGTATCATATTTATACCAAACATGTCATACTGTCGAATCAATTCGATCTCAATTTTTTCTTGTTTTTGAAAACTTGAACATGGTTTTTGTGTTCGAAAGGAGAAAAAACAACTCACACACTCAAAACTATCCCTCCAGTAAAAGACCGGAACACCAATTACCCAACGGTAGTAGGAACAAACACCCCTACCAAAAAAGTAGCAAAATTTACAGAAACACTTTACAACTAACACAAAAACCAGACCAAGCAAAAATCAACTCATAAGAAACAAACTCCAGCAGCTTCAATCAAAGAGCTTTACAAACAGATTCCAAATTTGACGCAGCACCAAATTCTCATTTGTCTTCTTAAATCTACCCTTTGCCATAATTCTAGCACGAATTTCCCACCTTAGCAGAAATTTAATAGCTTTTTTCTAGATTGCTTGCTCAAGAAAAGCTCATTCCAAAATAATTTTACAATTTTGTGATCCTCTAGGAAGCTCTGACAACTGTTTAGCAACCTTCGATTCCGTTTCTAAATTCACTTCAGAATACTTTTTAAAACTAATAATTATTTCATCCAAGACAACTGCATTCTTGAGCAAAAACTTCACCGCAGAAAGCTCGTCCTCATCTTCTTCATTATAATTACTTACTTTAATCCACTTGAGATGGGACAAGAAAGATGGAGGCACTGGGTCCCATATCTGATCGATAGATTCCCCATCACACAGTATAGTAACCCCCTAAATGATCATTGCAACATAAATAATTTACCGATCAAATTAAATACGCAATAAGATGAAACATACACAAGATAGTAAACGATGTAGTTCAGGTGAGATTACCCCAGAAAAATGAAGAGTCCCAAGGCAAGGAGCTTTTTGCAATATCTTCACTAGTGACGGATAGTTAAGATAAATATTTTCAACAATTATCAAATCCATCAGGTTATTGAACATCAGGTCATCGAACAGAAGCATATGAGGGTGGCATCCTTCTGCATTCAACAGCATCTAAGCATAGGAAAAGAATCAGAATCTAAGCATAGGAAAAGAAATGCATAATAATTAAATTACCGGTTCAAGTCTTTGCGAAGCAAAAGAAAAAGAAATTTCTGTTTTTTATTTTTTTTATTTTTTATGGGCAAAAGGATTTTGTGTTAAATATCAATAGTACACGTCCTAAGAGTAGGAATATAAGCGACATATAGGAACTTTCATCATTCAAAAAAGAAAGCATGAGTAGCACTTATCCAATGGTTTCCCAAACGATATACAGATACTAACCCCATTTGGTTGTATTACAAAAACAAGAATTCTCATAAAAGGCAAACGAATGGTTAAATCACCAAACACACACCTTTTTTGAAATTGAACACAAACCAAAATCTACAACATAATAGTTATTTGGAGATGGCAAAAGCAATGCAAAGAAGGGTCTAATTTTTCCACAAATATGTTAATATTTAGAGTAAATTTTGAATTTACAAAGAGAGATGGCAGGCATACCAAAATCAAGCAATCGCTAAGCTTTAGTTGTTCTACGTTGGAGAGCCCTGTAAGAAGTTTAAGTATACGAAAAGCAAGTTGTTCACAACCATCTTCAAATTGAGTAACAACCTCGGCCTTTTCCAGTGAGAATGACTCATCCAACAAATATTCGTTTATCATATTACCGATGTAATAAAATTCCTTCAGGCTATGTCCAACAATCCCAACCAAACAAAAATCATTAGAAGTCCAAAAATATTGTTCTTGCATCTCGTGTTCTGGCATATCGTTTTCAAATATGCGCAGTGAATGTAGCTTGGGAGCAGAAATAGACACAAACTTGAGATCCCCCCAGCTGCAATTTTCTAATTTCAGCTCCTCAAGAACTGGCAGACCATCAAAAAGCTTCTGGGTCAAGGACTCATTCGAAAATGTAACCCTTTGTATGCTCAAAATCTTTAGACATGAGAAACAAATTATATTCGGAAGCTTGACATATAACATATCAAGGGACAAGCTTTTGAGTGACTTACAAGTAAACAAGCAATAAGGAAGTCCAACAAAGCCCTCAACTTCTCTAAGCTTAATATGCAACTCCTGAACATCACACCTCTTGATGGCCGTAGTGACCCACGAATGAACGCGAGAAGCATCAACAAGCCCATCACAAGAGAGAGAGAATCGTTTCATGGATGAATCACGAAGACAAAGCGCCCTTTCCACAAAATTCATCAAAAGACTTCTATTTGCAGGGCTACTCGCAAAATCCAGATTAGGAATAGAAGTCCAAAGGTATTCCCACTTTCTAGAGAGTACGCTTGTCCGAACGGCATCTGTTGTTGGAAGAAAGGAAAGGATGTGTACAAGAATCTCATCGGAGAAGTTTCCCAAGCATTTGCGGCTCCCATCAATGTCCTGTTCTTCATTCGGTTTCTGCATCTTTTGGGGTTTCAGTTGGTGGAGGGGTCTGAGTCTCTGGTTACCAGGGGCAGAGGAAGCGGATCAATGGTTCTTGGGCAGAGGAAGCGATAGCTGGAAGGCATGAAGGAGGGAGTTTAACGGCTCAGATGGAGGACACGCGCAACGCATCGGTACCATGTTGGGGGGTTTACTGTGGGTGTGGGAATTAAACGCATAGGGAAGTGTATCAGCTGCTTTGAACCCCTTTTTTTTTTTTTTTGCTTTTTACGTGTTTCTTGATTTTTTTTAATTGTTATTGGGGGATGGTACAGCTGTCCGGAGCGCGAGACTCTGCGAAGACCGACAACTGGGGGATGGTACAGCCATACGGTACAAAGACCGACAATTGGGGGAGATGGTTCAGACATACGGTACCTGACCGCGCGAGACTCTGCGAAGACCGATAACTACTTTAAGCCTACGACTCTGCCCGACTTTATCTGATCTGGCCGGGCAGCAGAAAACGACGCGAGCTTAAGATATCTCAGGCTTTGTTTAGCAAATGACAGCACTTTCTCAAGATCTACGGCACTGTTTCTCGACTGAAGGAGTCTATGCTGTTGCACACCTGTAGCATGTGTGTATGGAAAAACCCGATAGTAAAAGACAAATATACTCATATGGCAAAATAGAAAACCAATGAAATCGGAATTATTGACAATTTTAAGGGGCAAAATAGAAATTATCGACAATTTTAAGTTTGAAATCTTCTTTTGTCAGCCAGCAGTAGCCTGCTTTTTTTCAACTTCGGCACCCCTTCTAAGCTACAGTATCGTGGGTTGGTGAATAGTGTTGAGAGGTTTGCCGAACACCTTCTCCGACACGGATCAGGATCCTCTCCAATTGTGAGTAATTGGAGAATCTCATTTTTTGAGATCTTAGCCATTCAAAGCATTCAAGGATCTAAAAACATTTAGGAATACAAAACTAAAAAATAAACTCAACACATCTGATTATAAATAATAAAAACATTTATTTATTTGTTTTTTTTTTTAAAAAAAAATAATTGGAGGAGAAGCTACCCATGGGGCGGCTCGCCGCCGCTGCCGGCCATGCCATGATGGCTAGCGGTGCCGTGAGGCCAGCCCTAGGCCATGGGGGTGGCTGTGCGGCCACCCCATGGCCAAGAAGTGGCCTTGCGCCACCCCCAGAAGCCCATGGGGTGGCCGTGCGGCCTCCCCCAACAGATCTGGGGGTGGCGCACCACCTCCAGAAGCCCATTTGGGGTGACGCGAGGCCACCCCCAAATGGGCGGCTTTGGGCGGAACCGCCCCTTGGTTTTTTTCATTTTGTTTTTAAATTAATTAATTTTTAATTTAAATTTAGTATAAAATTCTGTGTGATTGTATTTATGTTTGAGTTTTGAGATTAGAATATTTTAAACTCTTAAATTCATGTAAGGTCTAAAATTAGAGAAAATAAGATTCTCATTTTCCCCCTCAAGTGGAGGGGATCCTGGTCCCTCAGACACACAAGGCGGGCAGAGAGGGCAGCCTGGTCAGAGAAGCTAGTCGCCGTCAAAGGCTTTATTATGAGCTTAAGGTTCTCAAATGAAATATATCAATTTAATAAAATATGTTTTTTTCTTGTTTTACATTTTTGAAATAAAAACATGAATAAAATGTTCAAAATTAGTTTTACTTTTACGTTACATTATAGTACTCAATAAAAAAAATTCCCTCAAAAAATAAAAAGCCGATCTCGAACTTTACAACTATATCTCATTTGATTAAAAACGAACATGTTATCATATTATCTATCATTTTTCTACAAGACCATCGAAAAAGACAAAAAAGAGGGTATCAATTAAAAATAAAATTAAAAAAAATCAGGAATTAAATATACAATAATTAATTTTAAAATACTTAAATACCCTTTTACTATTAATTTACACAAGTAGATGTTCTCAAACGTATCTGCTGAATATATTGGGATCTGACGCTTTGATTCGGTCTGATTCGGACCATTACCCAAAACAAGATTTCCTCACACTTCCCACGTCATCGTCATCACCGTATCAGACGGTTCAAATCACCGCAAGCTCGTTGTAAGCTATCAAAAAATTAAAAATTTATAGTAATTTTTTTTGGAAAACTTTAATCTTCGGGAAAACTTCACTACGGACTCCTAAATTTTTACCTGTTTTGAAATACCTTCCTTAAACTTTAAAATCTCTCAATTTAGTCCCCTTAACTTTCAATTGCTCTCAATTTGGACCCTTCCTTTAATTTTAGCCGTTAAAAATTAAAAAAAAAAAAGACCAAAATATTCCTGATTTTTATTTTTTAAAAAATAAAAAAAATGTTTTAGAAGTTGGAATTTTATACAAAAGTCAGGGGTATAAACGTCATGTGACGTTTAAAATTTGACGGAGGGGTCCAAATTGAAAGCAATTGAAAGTTCAGGGGACTAAATTGAGAAATTTTGAAGTTTAGGAGAGGTATTTCAAAACGGGCGGAAGTTTGGGGGTCCTTAGTAAAGTTTCCCCTTAATCTTATGAACTTTTAGACAATTTAACAAAGTCTCTCTCAACTTTTAAATTTTTCACTTTGGACCCTTAAACTTTGATTTTCTCTCACTTTGGACCACTCTGTTAGTTTTCAACATTAAACTCAAACAGTTTGACTTTTTATGCCAATTATTCTCCCACCCAGTCCACTTGAAATTTTGAAAACACTCAAAACTACAGCTCCCACCCCCAGCCCAAAATGACACCGTTTTAGGCATTAAAATTATTATTTTTTCTTAAGAAAAAAAAGAAAAAGAAAATGCAAAATATTAAAAAAAAATTTCAAAAAAAACACCCAAATCCAAAACGGTGTCGTTTTTGGCATTAAAATTGATTTTTTTTTTTCCTTTAAAAGAAAAAGGCAAAATATTAATAAAAAAAATTAAGAAAAATCGGGGTGGTCCCAGCCACCCCTTGACCAAAATGAGGTGGCCGGACCACCCCATTTTTGGCCAAGGGGATGGCAAGAGCCTCCCCGATGGCCGGTTTGGGGGTGGTCGAACCACCCTCATGGTCCGGCCACCTCAAAAGGCCAAAAAAAAAAAAAAAAGGTTTTGGGATGGGTTTGGGCTTTTGGGGGTGGCCGGACCACCCCCAGGCCCTTGCCAAAAGCCCCAAAGCCATTTTGTTTTTTTCTTTCTTTCTTTCTTTTTCTAGCCTTTTGGGGGTGGTTGAACCACCCCCAGACCGGCCATGGGGGTGGCTGGAGTCACCTCGATTTTTCTTAGTTTTTTTTTTTCTTTTTTAATATTTGCGTTTTTTTTTTAAATAATAATAATAATTTAATGCCCAAAATAATGTCGTTTTGGGCTGGGTGGGTGCTGAAGTTTGGGGCCTAAAATTGTGTAGTTTTAACGTAAAGGTATAATGGGCATAAAAAGTCAAACCGTTTGAGTTTAACGTTAGAAACTAACAGAGGGGTCTACAATGATAGAAATTGAAAGTTTAAGGGTCCAAAGTGAGATATTTGAAAGTTGAGGGGGTCTTTGTCAAATTGGCTGGAAGTTCAGGGAGCCAAACTGAAGTTTCCCCTAATTTTTTCAATTAAATAATTCAAATTATATCATTTCTAGAAATTTCTAAATTTGATTGTATCCGCTAAGTAATGGGAATCTCATTTATATAAGGAAAAAAAAAATGCAAAATTAGTCATTGTGGTTTACCTGATTTACAATTTACTCCATGTGGTATCAAAATAAACTCAAAGGTCTTTGATTTACAATTTACTCCATGTCAACCAGAAAGATATACAGACAAACACGTAATAAATTATACCCATGCTTAAAGGAAATAGAAAATAAATGGTTACATAGTGAGGGTGGGACATATTTTCTTTCTCTTATTTCCTTTGCTTTCTTTTCTTTCATTTCCCCACAGCAAAACAAACCTCAAAAAGCATTAGACTTTAAAATTAGGCTAAAAATTCAAAATTCTCATCAACGCCATCAAAATTCAAATCTAACCTTAGGAGCAAAACTCTCAACGTGTTCCTTCTCCTTCTGCAATACGCCAAGATAACAAAAAGTCAAGTAACAGTTCTGAATGAAAATTTATTTTAGCATCAAAGAGTACATGCACATTGACATTATTGTAACATAAATGTAAATACAAATGACTTGCTTGGATTAATAGGAAAAACTCAATAATTAACTTCATCAAAATTAACACTTAGTTTGGTTGAGTTAATTTATTAAATTTTGCACCTGAATTTTGAGTATTCTCTGACACTTAGTCTCACACATTAGTCACATTTCTTTTTATGTGTGTGATGTGCTTCCTTTTCAAAACCCGCATACATTGTTCGTAATTCAATTCTATATGCATGTTCAGCATATAGCGAATACATGATACTTTAAACCCAAAAAAGTTGTTGGAACACCTAATATACAAAGCTACAACCGAGATCAGCCACCACCTTGTTGCTCAATCCCCAAATGAACTCTCGAGTCTCGGCCTAATATAATTTCATCATGTTACCCACCAAAACAAAAGAAAAAAAAAAAACAATACAAAAAAATAAAATACCAATGTCGAATCATATTGTTAAATTCTACAATAATCATTGGAAATAGTAGCTTTTGTCATTAGTTGAAAATTACCAGCCACGCCAATGGGTTCAAATTACCTTTTTTCAGGCTACTATAAAAAACTAACACTTAGATCAATTACCTTTTTTTAGTTTCAACTTCAAAATCTGAAAGTTACATATAAATTTTGCTAATAGATTGTTAGATAGCTTTAGTTGACAAGCAGATAACCATTCTTGATAAAGACCCATATTAGCAAACGAACAAAATGAATAGATAGGAAACAGAGCTTGAAGCAAAAAATGAAAGAGGAATAGCAAGCTAAAAGCATTTTTTTATTATAGCTATATAAATAAATCGATTAATTTTTTTTTTTAATTTTTTTTAAAAAAGGGAGAGAGAAATAATGTATGGGCATTGCTCTAGCCTCCTTAAGTTTCAAGGCATGTGTTTGATTCACAGTATGGGATGACGATATAATTTATAATGAACTAATTATTACTGCCAATTTCACTGCACAATTTTTTATTTTTTTTTTTGAAAATAACAACATTAGAAAGTGGAATTTGTAAGCATAAAATAAAACTCAAGAATTGGGGAATTACTTCCTCAATTTCTCTATAAACTTCTTCCCACAAATGAAGTCATGCTGAAAAAAGAGAAACTTATATAAAAGATCTATAAGACAAATAAAACATAGTAAGTTTACAATTAAAAATGTTTTTTTTTTTTTTTCATGTGTCAAGTAACTAATACTTGGCAAATACTCATATGCGACTAAATTTAGATTAAAAAAATGGTTAAATACTAAATACCCTCATGGGGTTTCATTATTTTATTTTTTCCTCCCTAGGGTTTGATTTTTATCACAAGAGGTTTCTGTAGTTTTGATAATAGATCAAATTAGTCCTTCTGTCAGTTGACCGATATTTGACTTAACGGAAATTCACGTGGACCAATCAAATGTTGATACGTGGCACTTATTTAATTTTTTTTTAAATGTATTTATTTTAAAAAAATAATAATAAAAAAAAAATATTGGGGGTGGCTAAGCATTTGGCCGGATGGGGGTGGCCAAAACCACCCCTAGTGGGTATTGGGGATGGCTCGACCACCCCCAGTGGGTACTGGGGGTGGTTTCGACCACCCCTTTGGAGCCAAGGGGGTGGCTCATCCGGCCAGATGGCCACCCCCATGGCCAAAGGGGGTGGCCGAGCCTCCCCCAAATGGCCAAGGGGGTGGCCGATTTTTATCTGTTTTTTTTTTAAAAAAGAAACATTTTTTTTTTAAATTAAAAAAAAAATTAAAAAAAATTTAAGTGCGTGCCACGTGTCAACATTTGATTGGTCCACGTGGATTTCCGTTAAGTCAACTGACAGAATGACTAATTTGGTTTATTATCAAAACCACGTGGACCTTCTCTGAGAAAAATCAAACCTTAGGGGGAAAAAATAAAGTAATGAAACCCCATAGGGTATTTAATATTTAACCCTTAAAAAAAATCTTATATGACTTTCTACTTTGGGTAATATGGTTTGGTCTTTATCTATCAAATTATTTAAATATTAATTCTCAATCATCTCATCTCAATGCTGCAAATAGAAACAGACATGCATCCATTAAAACTAAACAAGGAAGAACCTAAATGATGAAAATTAACATGGAGAAACAGGAAATATTGAAGTTTATATAAAAATATCCAATCATAAAGAAGCTTCATTTATTAGTAGGCATAAGATTATCTTTTCATTTTGATCGTCTACAATGCAGAGAAGTAAACCCAAATTAGTAGTAGAATCTCTACTGTGGTCTTTGGAAAGAGAATGCTCTTAACCAATTTTAAAGTGGAGACTTGAGGCATTTCTATGCATTTCTTTTGCACCATAAAATGAAAATGCAATATATCAAGTCGAAAAATACTATTTCCTCGACAAAGAGGAAGCTAAAGAAGCTACTTTTTATATAGCTTTAAGATTAAAAAAAATATGATGCGTAGTACCAGTCAAATCCTATGCCAAACAAAAAGTGCCCAACAACCATAATAGGCAAGTCAGGTGCTAATGCAGTTATGAAGGCTCTAGTACAATCGAATAAAGCAATGCTATCAACTCTCTTTTTGGTTCAAATTCACCATTTAGCTTATTCAAGATGTTAGAATATATTATTTCCTTTTATAGAATATTTTATATTTTTGTTATTTAATTTGTAATGTAGGATTTATTTCTTTTTTTTTTTAATGTATTTTAGGCTTTAATTTGAGTTTTTTGGTCACTACTCATTGTCTATCTATAAATAGAGAGTTGTAATATTGATTGATACTATACGGTGAATATACAAGATGTAGCCCATACATCTCTCTTTGCTTCCGCTATCTTTTCTTTCTCTTTTATATTTTAGTATTTTATATTTTTATATATATTTCAACATGGTATCAGAGCAGCGTTTCTGTTTCTGTGGCTTTCAATAAAAGTCTTATGACGTTTCTATGGTGTTTTCTAACATTCTCTTCTGATGATCTCTTAATTTTGTTGTGATCCACGGCTTTATTCATTGGCGAATCTTGGCACAATGCGGTTTTGGCCCTTCATGGGAATTTTAACGGCTAGTTTTCGTTCTCCGGCCTCATTGTCAGTTGCGGCTTGGGCCTTCACCGGATTCTTTTAGTGGCTTGTCTCCGTTCTCCGGTATTTCTCCAGCCGTCACTTTCAGCCTTTCTCGTCTTTGTTATTGGCGAACCCTGGCACAATGTGGTTTGGCCCTTCAAGAGATTTAATGACTAGTTTTCGTTCTTCGACCGTCATTGTCAGTTGCGGCCCCTTAACTGGATTCTTTTAGCAGCTTGTCTCTGGTCTCCGGTATTTCTCTGGCCGTCACTTTCAGCCTTTATCGCCGGCATTGTATTGATCCAACCATTGACTTCAGATGCCTTCAATTTATTCTCTTTTCCAAACTCAAGCTTACACCTTGAGTTTGAGGGGGATGTTAGAATATATTATTTCCTTTTATAGAATATTTTATATTTCTGTTATTTAATTTGTAATGTAGGGTTTATTTCTTTTCCTTATGTATTTTAGGCTTTAATTTGAGTTTCTTGGTCACTACTCATTGTCTCTCTATAAATAGAGAGTTGTAATATTGATTGATACTATACGGTGAATATACAAGATGTAGCTCATACATCTCTCTCTGCTTCCGCTATCTTTTCTTTCTCTTTTATATTTTAGTATTTTATATTTTTATATATATTTCAACACAAGATGTAGCTCATACATCTCTCTCTGCTTCCGCTATCTTTTCTTTCTCTTTTATATTTTAGTATTTTATATTTTTATATATATTTCAACACAAGACATTGAGAATATCACCTACATCAAATGTATCGACCAAATTTAATAGAGAAACTTACCTAAGAAATCAGCAGCTTTAAAGGCCAAGATAAAGCAAATCAATACACTATATAATGAACCACTGGTCTACAAAAGGCACCATCTACAAAATTATAAACAAAAGCAAAGGGTGTATTCAATTTTCACTATAAATTCAAACAAAAAGTAAGCATTTGATATAAACAAAAAAAGATAATGAATCAAAAACAACTTGTCAACATAGAATCGTTCTCAAATTAAAATCATTCCAAACATCCATTCATTAATCTATGAAGAACATTAAACACAGTTTCAATAACACATAATAAAAATATTAAGTTTCACACATAGCGCTAGCTAAAAAGATTAGTCACTCATAGTCATGAAAATAAATTCCATGATCAAAATGCTAAACATTGAGTACAACAAAAGGAAAATAAAAACTAAGGAAAGAAAATAGTGCTACTGGTCGAATGGGCAAAACTTTGGCTCTAGTAAAAATTCAGCTTCGCTCTTGACGTGGAGCACCAGCTCTTTAAAGCTGGTATTCTTTTCCTCTAGTTAGTCCCCCCACATGAGACTAAGAACTCTCCTTCTTTGTTGCTTTTACTGTCCACGTTTCAGCAAAGGCCAAATTCTTTTGTTTGTGTCTCTTTCACATCTCACGCATCTGCTGCTATTTTGAAAGACAAAATTTTGTTTCCATTTTTAAGCTTCACGTAATGAGCTCTTTGTCTTTGGTCTCCACGCCTTTGTTCTGATTTTCTGAGAATGCAGAGGTGGCAGTGGTTTTTTGGAAGAAAATTTGAAGAGAGGAGAGTTGTGGTTGAGGCCCTAGAAGCTCTTGCTTCCATGGTGAAGATGGAGATGAGAGTCAGAGAGAGCCCCTCACAAAAGGGTGTTGCAACCTTTTTCCTGACACCCGATTTTTTGTCTGAAAATTCGGGAATTGTTGAAAAGGAATGATTGGATACGAAGGGATCCTGAAAATTCGGGCAAAAATTCAGTTGATTGGAGATGGTGAGCCATACCGATGCACGCTCTGCCTCTCACCTTGTCACACTCCCTCTTCTCCGATCTCTGTTTTTCTCACTCCATTAATCTCTCCGATTCTCACACTCTGTTTCAATGAAAACCTTCATTCGTAAAAGACCAAAAAATCTCTCTAAAAAAGTTTGACTCTTTACATATTTAGAGGACAAAATGGTAATTTAAATGTAAAAGACAAAAACATCTCGACAACTTTTACATTCATTAGATTTAAGAGGGGTAAATTAGTAGTTTCGCAATATAAAGAAATGTCAAAAAGACAAAAATAGTCTTATCTAACTAAATCATAATGAATAAAAAGTAAGAATAAAATAGTAAATTTAAAGTGCAAAAGAAAAAAACACTGTTTAACTTTTATTCCCACTTTTTATATATCTTTTAAGTATATATATATATATATATATATATGTTACATTTTTTTTTTTTCGCATATAAAATGAATTTTGATAGAAAATTGAGTCACCCTTCGTACCCTAATCCTATCTCTTATCCATCCCCTCCAAAGGGGTTGAGGCGACCACATGGAGGTGACAACTTTGGGAAATCCTTTTTTTTTTATTTTATTTTTTTACTTAAGTTGGATAAAGAATTTATTTAATTAACTTAGTTTGTAAAAATATGTGTTAATTACATTTTAAATCGTGAGAACAAAGTTATAAAAACTTTATTAAAAATCATGCAGTTACTATTTTTAGAAAAAATATTTGTTTGGGGAGGGGTGGTTTGTGAGGGTGTCAACCACTTTTTTGTTTTTTGTTTTTTTGTTCACGTGTCAACCACTTTTGAATCACTATTTACCTCAAAAGTCTAAGTCAATAGGAAATAGTAATTAAATTTAATCATTAATAATCTAATTAATATTTTAACGCTCTCACAAGATCTCAAACTTTTACTTAATAAGTGACTTAATTAGTTCGAAACCCCTCTCATTGTGCCGACATGTAAAAAGAAAAAAAGAAAAAGAAAGGAGACTTAATTAAACTTAAAAGTTTAAGTTAAGATAATAGGAGCTAAAACTTAAGATAAGATAGTAATTTAATAAGCGATCAGAATTTTTAGCAATTTGTTGTCTAAATTGACTTTCTCACTTAAGATTTATTGGTTTAAATAACTCAAAATTTATTTGGATAAATAAATACCATATAAAATACCTCACAATATATTGCCCAAAATGGTGGTATCTCAATCATCATTTAACTCAAATTAAAAAATTATCCCATCACATTATATATATATATATATAATGTGAACATCCTCTTAAACCCACAAATTAAGACCAGCTTCCCTTGCCTTATTTTTTTTTTCTCGCTTTTGTTTTGTGTTTCTTTTTCTTCGTCCGGGGTTGTCGATTGAGGACATGGTTTTACACTTGACGAGGTTGATCAGAATACTATGGTTCAGTTTTTCAGCATAGGGTCTGTCATAAAAAAAAAAAAAAAAAAGGAAAAAAAAGAAATAGTTATTGAATAGTAATTTTTAAATTTAGTGAGTTGTTTACCTCACTAATTTTTTTTTTTTTTTTGGGGTTAAAATAGTGAAATGAAAATTTAGGCTATTTTAATTAAATTATCACACAAAAATAACAAAAAAATAATTTTGGTGAGACTGCACGATGAATGAAAGGTAAAAAGGGGAAGTAGAACAAAAACTTTTTGTTCTTTCAAAATCTCAGCAACCTTGCTGACGAAAAAGAAAAGAGAAGAAAGAAAAAAAAAAAAAAAAAAAATTTCCATGTTGAGGAAAAAGAGGAGAGCAGAGTTTTGTCTGCTTCATTCATCAGAGTCCTGTCTTCTGCTTTGTTAGACTTTTCTTTTGTCTATCAAAACAAAAGACAAATCATCCTACTATGTAAAAGCTGATTTGTCAGGAATGCCATTTGACGCTATCTAACTCCAATATCTTGTCAGGAATGACAAGATATGCCATTTGACAAATCATCCTCTGGCGCTATCTACTCGACACGAATGCCATTTGATTATAATATATATATATATATATATTAAAAAAAACAAAAACTAAGTAGAAAAAAAGACACAGAAAACAACCTTATATGTTGGGTGAAATCAATAACAGTCTCTCTCTCTCTCTGTCTCTCTGAAGCTTACACACCATCTTCAAAACTTTCTCTTTCTCTGTAACCAATTTCCAACCGTTGACAACCGAAACAAGAATGGTGAAGCTCCCTTTCTCTGAGGACAGCCCAAAGTTCTTCAAAGTTTTCCTCCCCTACACCAGCTCCCACCAAATGGTAATCTCTCTTGCTA
This sequence comes from Corylus avellana, assembly GCF_901000735.1. Classification (NCBI taxonomy): domain Eukaryota; kingdom Viridiplantae; phylum Streptophyta; class Magnoliopsida; order Fagales; family Betulaceae; genus Corylus; species Corylus avellana. The sequence continues at coordinate 379,605 of NC_081542.1, read as the reverse complement.
TTATCTCCATAAAACCTTTTTGTTTTTCTAATACTTGGTGGGTATTAGGCTTTGCTATATATTCAGTCAGTTTTTTTTTTTTATATTTTATATTTTTAATTTTTTGTAAGTAGTTTTGTATTTGTTTTGGGTTCATATATGCTCATAAAGTTTTCCTTTTGTTTTTTTAACAGCAGTTGTGCAGGGATTTTTTTTTTTCAAAAAAGAAGTATTCTTAATGTAACATGAACATAAAATTAGTTTTGAGTATTCTGTAAGTGTTCTGTGAATTGGGTATTTTTTTGTTTTGGAAAAAGAAAACGAAAGATGGTAAAAAAGAAAAGAAAAAGAAAAAGAAAGTGTTATCAAACAAAACCATGCTGTTTTTGAGTATTAGATAGACTGCAAGCTTGTTTATCTTGTGAAAACTCTTGTATTTGATATTGCAGTCCATACCGCAAGCTTTTACTATGCACTTCAATGGAGCCATACCAAAGAAGGCAATTCTCTTTGATAATACCAAGAAGCCTTGGCATGTCACACTGGAGCAAACGGACGGGCGCTTGTGTTTTAACAATGGCTGGCAAAGCTTTGCTAGTGATCACTCTCTGCAATTTGGAGACTTCCTGGTTTTCAAATACAATAGAAATTCTACGTTTGAAGTGAAAATATTCAGTGGTAAAACTGGATGCGAGAAGGGAGAAACTGTGGCTATTAATCATAATACTACTCCATTTGTGGATTTGGAAGAAGAAGATTATGAACCAGAGAAAACTTGTAAAGAACCCACTTGTGTTGGCAAGCGAAAGCATTCAGAAATAGGCCTCATGAAAACTGAAGAGCCAGGCAGTGAGTTGTAGTTCTTTCTTCCATTATTTGTTTTGTGTAAGATGAATATGCATGATTCAGAAAGTTGTATGCTTTTACAGGCTCCTCTAAAGCTTCAGATCTGCATGAATTGCCAAGAGCTGTTGAAACAAATCTAGATGAACCAAATATCCCAAAAGTTGCTGGTCTGCATGAATTGCCAAGAGCTGTTGAAACAAAGCTTGAAGAACAGAATATCCCAGAAATTGCAGGATTTGTTGCACCAAAGAATCCATATGTTGTTGTGGTGGCCTTTGCTAAACATATGCTGTACGGTGTGGTGAGTTTTTTGGTCTTGTATTTTGCAGTGTATTATTTATATGCAATATTGTTCATTGTTGTTCCTATATCTTTTGGGTACATTAGTGATTTCTGATATATGGAGAGAGGAGAGTTGAGAGTGAGGAAAAATGGTTAACTGCAGAGTGGCACCTAGGAGATGTGTATATATATATATATATACTCTTGTTTTAGCTTCTAAGGTTTATTATTTAGATATTTGAAGAGTCTAATTGCGGTAGATCCCAATTAATCCGAGCCATGAACACAAATGAACAAGGCTCTCCACAGGGGATATCAATCAGCCATGAACACTAATTATTGGTCAAAATTAAAGGATCTATCGGTTTGGAAGACAAAAACTAGTTTTCTTTTTCTAAAATTCTGTGGGTGTGAATCAAATTTAGTTATTATTCTTACAATATACTCTTAAATATAATCAAAACAGGGCCAGACTTACTATTTTTTTAATTGACCATTGCCTTAAATTATATATATATATATGCCAGAGTGAGTTAACAGTCGTGTTAGATTGACATGCATACTTACCTTTAAATGCCCAAAGGAATAGATTTTTGATGATAATGTTTCTGATTGCAGGCTTTGCGTCTATCGAAGGTAAGGTCATTTAAAATTAGATTCAAGGAAATAACGGTGATTCGTGATCAAAACGGAAATCCTTGGCCGATGAAAGTCTATTTCCAAGGTGATGGCCGAATCACCATTGGAGCTGGATGGTCTGATTTCAGAAAGAAGAACAACTTACACGAAGGAGACCAATGTGCATTTGATTTCATCGTTGGAAGGGATGATTTATGCAATGAAATTCATGTGAAAATTCTTTGTGGAAATGCATGAATGGCGAACCTTTGTCAACTCTGGAATTTGCAGAAGAACGCATGATATGGCAATGCAATCCCCCAAAGAAACCTTGTTGTCTCTGTCCTCCGTTGTTTTTTTTTATTGCTTTTTCCATCTTTCTTTGATAGGGTCTCATAGGACTCAACATCCACCTCATCATGGCAATTCTTATTTTCAATTGTTAGCATGTGTAGTGGGTAGTTTACTTAGATTGTAGGTAGTTTTCTTTAGTAAAAGTAGTAACCATTAATGTATTAAGTTTATATATATTTGTCATTAGAATAGAAAGAGTAGAGAAGAAAGTATTTGTATTGTGATTATTCTCACCCCAAGTGGAGATTATCAGTTTATCTTTATTGACTCTAACTGGGACCTATCATTCTTAACATATATTATGAGCAAATGTTGGCTGAACTCAGTCGTGTCACACTGATTCTTACTGCTTCGAATTGGTTTAATGTTTTTGTAATCAAATACAAAGTTTGTATTTAGATCCGCCACTTGACTTTCATGATTTCTTTTGGGATTGATTGAGAATTCACCTTTGTCACTGGTGTAATCAGTCGGCAGGAAGGACACTTTCTTGCCCTCAAGATCATATCCCACCAAAAAGTTCATTTGAGCCAAGTTCCCATAGATGGCAACATCTTCGGATGGCACCATGCTGAAGCAAACGGCATCATCCTCCACTCTTACAAACGTATTGAATGTTTGCAGCTTTAAATTAATCAGCACCTGCAAAATGGGCTGTGATAATGGGAACATTAATATCACCTTCAGATCTAAAGCAAAGACTAAGAACATTCATCAGATCACTAACAACTTCAGCATCAATGGCTTCCTCTAATGCCATTACCAAATCAGCATGAAGTTCGGGTGGAAGAAAGGTTAACGTCGTCTCCGAATCAATAATAATCTTACCCTCTTACACAAACCTCTTGATTCCAACACTAATGGCTTCAAGAGTAAGGTAATAGAGCGTGGTTGGTTCTTTTGAAACCAACGGGGTTTCAGCCACAGCACTACCAGAAGAAACCACTGCATTTTCACCAAAACTAATCTTGCTTGTAGTATTTTGAGATAAACAGTATGAAAACTTTCCACCAATAGACTTGTTTAATTGAGAGATTAGAGAAAAAGAGTCGCCTCCGAGGCCAATTATGCCGGACCCTGCCCCGGCAAAGGTGCCCCTGTTATGGTGTCCGCAGCCAAAAACAATATTTGGTATTGAAACTGAGCCAATTTGTTAATGTTTCAACAACAAGATTGCCTTTAGTGAATGAGAGGTCTCCCAAAATTAGAAGCCAAAGGAATTTACTAATTTAGAATATTGAATTTCAATAAGGCTACACAAGTTTGTGAAGCTGAAAGATCAATTAGAAAGATTTTATAATTTTTATTGATTAGTGAGTTGAATTCATCACCAATTAGTCCTTGAGTAAATTTTGTAGCTAAGAAAATCAATTAAAGGAACAAGTTAACTAGACGCGTCAACGAGGAGAATATATGCTTTCATAATGTAAAGAAGAATGATGAGTCTTCTACTAACACATTTATTGATCAATGCATGGTCGATGCTCATGAACTGACATTTAGAGTAGATCGTACATATTATTTTGCATGATTTGTTATTTAAGACATTTTCCCCACATCAAAAGATGTCTAATACATGAAATACAATAAATGCCTATTAAGGGATCGGCCCATTGGGCCCACTAGGAGGCGGAGGCGGCGGTTCAGGTTCTTTGCGTTTCCGCAACCCCGGAGGTGGTGAAAGTGGTTGATCTCCAGGCAATTCTTCCACATCTCTTGCATGAACTAACTACCCAATTTTTTGATCACCTGATTAGAACGTAATTATCACCGACAGATTAAAACAAGGTAAAAAAACAAAGAAACAATATATACATATGTTCATTAATCAGATTAATGAATATATGTATATATCGTTATATATTCATTAATCAGTCTTTTAGGACAAAATCTGACTGGGACTTGAATATATAGCCTATATATACATATGATATGTACATGTCAAGCAATATATATATACAGAACTTGGAGAGAAACATATATATACAAAATCTTACTTGTGAAGAACAAGGTGCATGCAAGGAACATAACAAGAAAGAGAATAACTTATATATGGAGGTTGCACAAAATGTGAGTTTTGTGCAACTAATTAGAAGGTAACACCTAAGCTAAATTTACTAAACTTAAGTTTTTTAAAAAAAGTCTAACTACACCAGCTTATAAATAAAAATTAATTAATTTTTTTTTTTTTAAAAAAAAAAAAACACAAAAATGAAGGCAGCCACCCCTCCAACCATCCCCCACTTACGCGGCCACCCCCATGGCCTGGGGGTGGAGGCCGGCCACCCTATAGGCCATGGGGTGGCGACCAGCCACCCCAGATTCGGATCTGGGGTGGCTGGCCGCCACCCCTACTCCATGGGGGTGGCTCACCGGCCACTCCCACGGCCTATGGGGTGGGGGTGGCCGCGCGGCCACCCCTAGGCCTAGGGATGGTGGCCAGCCACCCAAAGTGGTGGAGGCTGGTTACCTGTTCAATTCTTTTCTTTCTTTTTTTTTATAAAAAAAAAAAAATTAATAAATTTTTATTTTATTTTATTAGAGTATAATATAGTGTAGTTGAGATTTTGTTTTAAGTATAAGTCTAATGAAATTGGCTGATGTGTCAACTTTTTATTAGTGACACAAAAGATAACTTTTGTACAATAAGTACACCCGAGTTGTTCTCAACAAGAAAATCAAGGAGGAAGCGTCGCTTGACCACAAACCCCATCTTAATTGGCTTGTGGTTTGTGGAAGAGACTTGCCAATATCATGATAAATACATAGCCATTACTCCTGTTTGATTGTTGCATGCATGGAGTTTGAAACCTAACCCACTTGAGTCCTTTCGTTTACTGGGTCAAAAATGGAGAATTTTCCTTTCTTTTTGCAAAATACAAGACCAAAAAACTCACCAAAGTGTTAATGATGGAGAATTTTACTGGGTCAAAGATGGAGAATTTTCCTTTCTTTTTGCATTTGGGAGATTAAGGATGAAATTTAGGCTAAAGGACGGAAATTTTTTGAGAAATTTAATATATATATTAAATTTTTTTAAAAAAAAATTTTGCCCCTCCAAACTGAACTTTCTAATTTTGCCCGTGATTTGGGCCTTAACTTTGTTTGTTTCAAGTGAATGTTCAACATGCATTATCACTATATTAATAAAAAACACAAATAATTTTTTTAAAATTGTTTCGCAATGTATTTATCTTTGTAAATATATTTATATGTAAGATATGCGAAGATTGAAAAGATATCTTTCAATTGTTCGAAAAAAGGGTATGTTGATAGAGAAACAAAATGAGTTTTATCCCTAGTCCTATGTCGTAAGTGCTTGGCCTTTAGAGCATCTAAGAAGTTCAAGTTCATAGGCATTATTTTGGAGGGTGATTCATTAGAGGTTATCAATGCTCTTAAAGAAGATGGTCCAAGGTGGATTAGATACCGACAAATTGTAGAGGACATTAGAGAGGTTTTAAAGTTCATTCATGGTTGCCAGATTTGGCATATCGAAAGGGAAGCTAATTTTGCTGCATATGAGCTAGAAAAGTTTAAGGTCAATCAAATCATGAATAATGTATGAATAGAAGAAATTTTTTGTTGTATCTGCCATATTGTATTTCTAGAGAATTATGCTCTTGTTGTTTAGAGCTGTAATGCTTTGGACCTTTTTTCATGAATGAATGAACAAGGAAATTATTTTCAAAAAATAAGTTCAAGTACATTAAGTGTGGTCCAAAAAGGGTAGGTTAATCAAATGGAGATTACACCCTATGAAGCGGTAATCATTAGTTCAAATCGTTTTTTCTCATTTTTATCTCCTTGTGTGAACATGTCAAAAAAATTGAAAAAAAAAAAAAAAAAAAAAAAATGAAGTGTGAGAAACTTTAGAGAATGAGACAAAGCATTTAATTAAAGCCGGCCAACTACAGCCTAACATCTTCCTTATGCCCCATATAAACTTGATATCCACTCACACGCCCAATTCTTCCTTAATCCACATATAAGCAATATGTTTATCCCCACTCTATTTTCTTTTAAATGAGAAGGTATGTTATGACTTTTCTTTGTTTTATGTGATTTTGACATTTGATTCTTGGATTTTAATTTTACAAATTTAAGATATAAGTTTACAAATATTTTAATTTTAAGAATATCTACCTATTTTTTTTCAAATAAATAAAGAGGGACAAAAATATAATTACGTTGCTCATATTAAAATTGTAAACAAGTAAAAATAAAACAACAAAAAAAAAATCACCATCCCATTTTTTATTGACTATGACTCGTGAGTCGGGACCCCTTAGCCGACCTTCTATTTAGGAATGGCTACGTGCCACTAATGAGAATTCCTTACAATTAATGAGTCCCGCACTTTTGGCCGCTAAAGGGTAGGAGGACCCTACGATTTCTTTATGTGGAGTTGTCCTAATTGCGTACAACTCAAACAACTAATTGTAAAAAATCTCAATTTATGATGCCTGCCTTTTCAACCGGGGAGGGGCGGCCTACAGATGGGTGGCTCACAATCATCCTAGTCTAGGTTTTTATTTTTTGTATTTTTTTAATATTAATAAATAAAGCATATGAATTTCACATGGGAAGGGACATTTAACAAATTAATAAACTGTACGGAAAGAATTTTTTTCTGAATATAAGCCGGATAGGACCCAAAAAGAACGGGCTGGAGCATGCAATGCAACACCAAGCTGGTGGACTCTAGCTGCTTTAATGGGGCTTTCAGGTTGTGCGGATTAGCTGGCCCGAAAGCATGGGCTTCATCCTATGGGCCGGTGAGGATTGGATGACCGTATTTGTGTTTTGGGCTTCGGCCCCACTGCCTAAAAAAAATGGAAAATTAAAGAAAATTATTTAAATTATTTGGACCGTAGATTACCATTAAAATGCTAACAGAAGGCAACAGAGAGAGTTGTTTGATAATGGTGCAAATCATTGAGAGCGATTTGATAAATTCTAAGTGTTAAGGAACAATTTGATAAAGGTAAAACACCTCGACAATCTTGAAACGACAGAGGAAAATTTTCACCAAAATCTCAGCAGCTTTTTTGATTACAAGCACGTGTTTCCCATCCAACTTTCACAATTGACTAGTCAAAGAAGGAGGGAACTGAAAGAGACAACCAAGTAAAGGAGGGAAGATGTATAGCATTAAAAAGTTTCTGCAAGGAAGAAGTACTGATTCTTAAATGGGTTTGTTGTTTTCTGTGTTGCAGCATCAAATGAGGTTGATGGAGAAGCAATATTTGAACCACGGGATGTAGTAGCTTGCTAGCATGAGAATAAAATGGGTGTTCTTAGGCGCCCATGCGTAGGAGGCTCCTCACGTTGCAGTCATTAATGTCTAGTTGCTTTTGTATTTCATCATGTACTACGCAATTTTGTGCAATAATTAAATATGCTTGAAATTTACTAGCTCTAGCTCTGAGTCTCTCTCTCTCGTATACATACGTATGTGCTAAGTTCACCATATGGTTGACGTAAAAAAAAACAAAGATTAGATCACCTGAGCACAAAAGTTAAATTTTCACCAAAGTTCGGCAGGTTTAATTTTCTGATTGCGACTGTTTCTCGTGCAATTACTCCCATGCAACTCTTTTTCCTTAAAAAAAAAAAGTTTCGTTTATTTGGAAATGCTTCACTCTTTCACAAAATAATTAAAAAAGACGAATTACAACCAAAAGAAAAATTTTGTATCAAACAGTATTAAAATATTAATTAAATATTTTTAGTAAAAGACTCCAAGTTTGGTGAAGAAAATGAATTCTTCTCCGACTACAAGTCCATAGCCCAGCATTAATGACCACTTGTCTCGGTGAAAACTGAAAAGCTTAATTTCTTCTCTCTAAGCTAAACAAAATCCTCCGTCGTATATATCTCACTTAGGTTTGGCTCTTCTCTTCTCTCCACCAGACACACCTCATGTATTTCTCCTCCCCACCTCCTTTAGCTACCTCTTTTTTTCTTCTTCCTCTTCTCTAGTTTTTCTAATCTTTTGTTTGGGTTATTAGAGTTTAGATTTACAGTATAAACCCACAACATCCACCACCCACCAGTGCCTCCTCCTCCTCCATTGTCAGCCTCCGCTTCTTTTGGTCTCTTGCAACATATCTCTTCCATCACAGCCCTTTTGGCTCTTATTTGTGAAGCCCTTTTAGTCGACCAGAATTTTCAGATCTAGATGTGAATCTTAAAAATATTCGATCATTATGATTTTGTATCTCACTGCCTCAAATGATGTCTCCTCTGCCTCCGTACATCTACTTCTTAATCTCTCCCGCTATAAGTTGGACATGAACTTATTAATTAGTTAAAAATAGTTTCTTTTGTTGATATCCATCCACATTGTCCACTATTGGCCACTTCAACCAACTTCACTAACATATTTTTTCGATTATATTGTCCGCCTTCAATGATCCTCTCCATAGCTATGGCTAGATTGTTGTCGACATTATTTATACCTTTTGCATTTTGGATTCATTAATTTTCTGTGTTTTGTGTCTATGATGTTGTTTGTACTAGTTCTTACTCGTCTATTAACAAATAAAAAATAAAAAAGGTACGAAAAGAAATTGATTAGGGACTCACCGGAGACTCATGGCTTTCAAGTCATGTATGTCTCAACGTTCATAATTTTTTATCCTTACAAACTTTTGGAATATGTGACGAGTTAACATTATATCAGAGATTCAGAGTAAGATCTTGATGTCGTAAAATGATTATAATATTTCACCCCCTCAATTCAGGAATTATTTCATATGTGCAAGGACGGAACCAAAAAGTTTGATTGGGAGGCCAAGATGTACGAAAACTGAAAAGAAGAGAAAGTAGAGGAGTAGTTGTATTGTGGAGCATCTAGACTTAAGCAAAGAATTTTCTCTCTAGACTAAAACCCTAGGGGAGAAGGAAACTTTTCCAAGTCCGGTGACGGCTGTGGAGGTATCCTATAGTGGTGTTTTTTTCTGGAACTTGTTGGTAAGATTTTGTTATGGCGGAGTCATCAACCTCCTCGGCAAGCAAGTGATCATAGGTTTTCAATATGAGAAACTGCCCAAGTACTGTTTTGACTGTGGGAAAATATGGCATGGACGAGAAGGCTGCACGATAAGAGGAGGGTATCGAGTCAAAGAGACGGAGAAACAGTATGGCCCTTGGCTCAGAGTACCCTCACCAAGACGGAGGAGAGTCTTTTCGAAGCCTTACCACTCAGAACTGTATGAAGAAGATCTGGGGGTGGGTCAAAAATCTACTGGTGGGGGAAGAGGTGGCCGAACCAGTAGCAGTTGGTTTTCCGATAAAGGTCAGTCATCTCCGGCGGAAAAAACAGGTGAAAGGGACTCTCCGGTGAGCCTGGGTAAGCAAGCGGCGGCAAACGATAGAATCATTATGGTTGGGGACAGCAATTATGGCGAGAGAGCAGACAAAGGCGGAAATCAAGGGGATGTTATTGAAAGGATTTCAGTTATTGCGAATAAAAGATCACAGCCAGGTACGGAAAATTTTAATGCAACTTTTCAAGAATCACAGGCTACAAACGGAAGGTTTTTGAATGAGGTGAGGGATGGAAATAGACACGGGCAAGAAGCAGACTTTAATGAAATAGGCGTGATTGGTGGAGGATTCGGCAAGAAGGAAGGAAAAAACAAAATAAGTGAGGAGAGCATGCCACCTACACAACACCTTGATTTGCATGGAGGCGGGACACGTGAAGAAAAACAAACTGAGGTGGAAATCAATGAAGGAGTAATTAAGGGACACTCGGTACAGAAATGGAAAAGGCGTGCGAGAGCTGGACAAAAATTGCCGCTTGAGGCTTGGCCATCCGAGTCAAACAGGAAAAGGAAACAAATAAAGGATCTGAAAATTGACATGGTGGAGGAAACAGTGGCTATTAAAAGGAGAACGAAGCAGAAAGGGGCTGGCCAACTTGTATTACGTGATGAGGAGAATGAAATTCTTATTGGATCGGGAGTGGCGGGGTCTGTTTCACAGCCCCGCCGACTGATATGAAAATATTATGTTGGAATTGTCGAGGGTTTGGAAACCCTGCGACAATTCGGGAACTTTGCCGAAAGGTAAAAGAGAAGTGCCCCGTTTTGGTTTTCCTTATGGAAACCAAACTACGAAAAAATAAAATGGAAATCATTAAACAAAGAATGGAATTCTCGAATATGTTGGTAGTTGACAGTGTTGGAAAAGGTGGAGGATTGGTATTGCTATGGAAGGAGGGGTTGGGAATTGAAATAAAAAATTATAGCAATAGACATATCACTGCGACTATTACTCCGATCAATTCAAGTCCATGGTTTTTCACAGGCTTCTATGGCCATCCGGAAACGCACAAAAGAGGGGAGGCATGGAATTTATTGCGTCATATGAAGACCCATTACTCGGGCCCGTGGGTATGCGCCGGAGACTTTAACGAAATACTTGATAATTCTGAAAAAGTTGGGGGACGTCGAAGGCCCAACTACCTCATGGAGAATTTTAAAACCACTTTGGAATTTTGTGGATTAAGTGAAGTAGAGCGTCGGGGCCCGAAATGCACGTGGAATAACGGCAAAACAGGGTGTGATTTTGTGATGGAAAAATTAGACCGGGTGGTTGCTAATGCTGAATGGTGTAGCCGGTTCCCAAACGTAGAAGTCTTCTCGGACGTGGCTATTTTTTCTGACCATCTCCCTATCTCCATAAATCTTGCAGGAACTATGAGGAGAAGTAAAAGGGGAAGAGGTTTCAAATATGAGGCTACGTGGGCTGAAAATAAGGCATGCAAAGAAATTATTAAAAAAGTATGGAGGGTAAAAAAGGTGGAGTATGGGACTTGGAAGTCTGTGCACAGAAAAATGAATGAAAGCAAAAGTGGTTTACAAGCGTGGCAACGGGTAAATGGGGATAAAGCGAGACAACACATACATTCTTTGTCCGAACAACTGATGGCTTGCCAAGAAAGTCACGAAGAGGTGGATTCGAATCTCCTTAATAAACTGAACGTGGAACTAAAAAAGAAACAGAATGAGGAGGACCTTTATTAGCGACAGAGAGCAAAGGAGGACTGGATGAAGTATGGAGACAAAAACACAAGATATTTCCATGCCTGTGCAAACCAAAAGAAAAAAGCCAACTTAATTGCTTAGATAACGGATGAGCAGGGTCGGCGGTGGGAGACGTACGATCAGGTTGGGGAAGCTTTTGTGCTGTATTTTTAAAATCTTTTCATGACAGGGGGGCCTAGAAGCATGGAAAATGTATTGGAGGCAGTTGGCCGAAGGGTGAGCAACATGATGAATGAAATGTTGTGCAAAGAATTCACAGTGGAAGAAGTGGGAATAGCTCTAAATCAAATGGCTCCATTGAAAGCGCCTGGCCCGGATGGTTTTTCAGCTTGTTTTTTCCAAAAAAATTGGGCGGCCATTGGTGACGAGGTTAGCCATGCTGTACTCAATATTTTGAATTTTGGATGTATGAATAAAGAGCTAAATTTAACGTATATTGCTTTAATTCCCAAATGTAAAAACCCCACTAGTGTATCTGAATACCGACCCATTAGCCTGTGCAACGTTATTTACAAATTGGTTTCAAAGACCTTGGCTAACAGACTAAAGTTGGTGCTCCCTGAAATTATTTTCCCAAACCAAAGTGCGTTTATTCCAGGTCGGCTAATTTCTGATAATATATTAGCCGCTTATGAGACCCTTCATACCATGCACTCAAGAATGTGGGGCAAGGTGGGTTATATGGCGGTGAAACTTGATATGAGTAAAGCATACGATAGGGTGGAATGAGATTTTTTAGAAGCAGTCATGGATCGGTTGGGTTTTGATAGGTGGTGGATCGAAAGGGTAATGATGTGTGTCAGATCAACTACCTATAAGGTCCTTATTAACGGGACCCCCACGGGTCGGATTATTCCTTCGCGGGGAATCCGAGAAGGGGATCCCATTTCACCATATCTTTTTTTGTTGTGTGCAGAGGCTCTCAGCTCATTGTTGAACCGGGCGGATGAAACTGGAGAATTACCCGGAGTCCCAACCTCTAAGAAGGGCCCTCGGTTAAGCCATCTCTTCTTTGCTGACGACAGTCTCTTATTTTGCAAGGCGTCTCCATTGCATTGGAATGAATAGCTATTCTCCAAATAATGTAATGGCCTATTTTTATTTTACAAAATAAACAAATCATTCATTGAGTTGTCATGGGTAACCATCAGCCGCCGTCTTTGAGATCCTTTGCTATCATTGGCCACTGTCACCGACCGTTGTCTCTAGTAGCTCCCTGTCATCACCAGCACCCCCAAGGGAGTGGTAAGGCACCCATGATGCAATCATAAATGATTAAACTATTTAACTTGTGATTCCAAAACAAATATTATGACCCAAATGACTGCATAATAAGCACTCAAAAAAATAAGCACTCAAAGTCCCAAATCAAATTGAGTTTCTAGCGATCTAAAATATGGAGGAAGAATAAATAAATAAGGTATTTTAAGGGGGACACAAATATTATTTTGAGGGGCAAAAGTATCATTTTGGGAGGATAAATTTATAAAATAGGAATACTTTAAGACAAATTTTGAAAATTTTTGGGGAACATTCACCACCCTCCCACCCCAACGCCTGGGTCCGCCCCTAGGTATACATGCGGGCGGATATTAAGCACCTGCATCCGCTATCCACAACTATCTACTATTCATACATGTGGATGCAGATGAGATTAGCAAAAAACACTATCCACATATGTGAATGCGGCTAACAAAAACCACTATTCGCATATGCAGATGCCAATGCGAATAGCGGTTTTAGAGTATATAGATGCGGTTCTGCATACCTTATATATATATATTATATATACAAGGTATGGGTTATGTTCACATTTTTTTCAAAAGTAATGTGAAATCAATATATTTTCAAAATATTATGACTTAAAAAATATTAAACAAACTCAAAACACTAAAAAAGGGCCCAAATTATTTTCAATATCATTTAAAATAGGCCCGGATAATGACCCAAGGAATGCATAAAAGACTAAAATAGGCACAAAAGGCTAGCCTATTACTTAATATATGGATAGCAAATAATAACGGTGCAAAGTTAGTAAAGACATGATACTGAATGTATATATTTAAAATGGATATTCCCAATTTACGAATGCAATTGCGAATATTCTAAATAATCGCACCCACACGTTACACGTACAACCGGAACCAAGGAGGACAAGTCAATAGCCTAGCATTAACCTCTTCGATCTCTCGGTGAAAAGCCTTCTTTTCTCTCAGCGAAACAAAATCCTCCGTCATATCTCATTTAGGTTTTGCTCTTCCCCCCGACAAACCTCGTGCACTCCTCCTCCTCCCCATCTCCTTTATGCTACCCCCTTTTTCTTTTTCTGTTTTCTTGTTTTCGAGTCTATGTAGTTTACTTGATTTGCAATTAACTAATTGTGGTATCAAAACGAACTCAAGTGTCTTTGAGATATGCCAAAAAAATAATTTAATCCCTACAGTCAAATCCCGTTCACTGACTTAATAGGTTCTGATAGCTTGAAATGTTAGGCCTAATAAAATTTTGATACTTATCATATTTAAATTAGTATCACACTAACAAAATATATTAAATTAGTAGACGAAATTTGACTGCAGGGACTAAATTATTTTTTTGGCATACCTCAATGACCTTTGCGTTCATTTTGATACCATATGTAGCTAACTGTAAATCAGATAAATCATAATGACTAATTTTATATTTTTCCTTAAACTTTTACTTCTGAAATTTCAAAACGAAAATCATTTTTTAAACCAAATTAACTATTATTTTTTGTTTTGCCAACACCAAAAAATTCAAAAAATATTTTACGAGTGTTGGAATAATATTTATGAACTAAAATAATGAGAGATATAAATAAATAAAGAAAAAAAATTCGAAAAGTGAGCAAAGCGAAGAGTTGGAATGCATATTATACGGCGAGTACTGCCGTTGCGGCAGAATGTGAAGGGGTGAGTCCTAATTGGTGGGCAGGCGTGCAATCTGTCTATGCTCTGTTGATGCTACACGTGGATGGATAATAGTGTGGTCCCATGGGACATTTGTGGTTGTTGACACGTGTTCAAGTTGTTGGTTGCGCCCATGTGCCTTTCCTTGCCATGGAAGATGTCTTTGTCACGCTTTCTGCCAAAAGTTTTCAATAACGAAATTATCCTTACTAAAATAAAAACAAAAAATACTAAAACTTATAGAAGAAAAAAAAATCGAAGGAGTGGCCAAATTAAAAAATAAAAAATAAAAAATAAAATCCCTTTTATAAGAAAAAAATTAAAAATTAAAAAAAAAAAATTGAAAATTTTCGTTTTTATTTTTAATTTAATTAAATAAAAATTCCTTTTTTTTAAAAAAAAAAAAAAATCGTTTTTAAAAACAAATTTAAAAAAAATAGTTTTTTTTTTTAATAAAAATTTCCGTTTAAAAAAAATAATAAAATTTTCGTTTAAAAAAAAATTAAAAAATCGTATTTTAAAAATAAAAAATAAATTCTTTTTCTTTAACTAAAATTTTCGTTTTTAAAAATAAATAAATAATTAATTAATTATTTTTATTTTTTTTCGAATTTATAAAGGTATTTTTGTCTTATTGAGAAATATATTGGGGTATTTATATATTTTTGCTAGCTTTGGGGGGTACATTGACAATATTTTGGTAGTTTGGAAGGACATTGTCACAATTAAAAGTTTTGGGAGTAAATTGTTAATTGAGTGGTAGTTTGAGGGGGGGTATGTGAACTTTACCCATAAATGTTGTGGTAATATAATAATGTATAAAGTTTCCTTCAATCAACGTTAATAAAATGTGTTGTGCCATTAGGCCTTGAAATTAAGGTGCTACAGATGAATGGAACATTCGTTTTGTTTTATTGTTCTTTTAAATGGGCCGATTCTAATCGTATTGATATTCTTGTGACCTTGAATATTCATTGAGCAGTCCTACGAATATCCTAGAAAAATTGAAATAATCCCAAGGGTAACTGTACTATGAAGAAAATATATTTTCAAATACTGAAAATTTGGATGAGGTTAATTTAGATATCATAAATGGTGAGAATTAAGGAGAATACCTAATTTGAGTGGCCTAGATGCATTATTGGGGAGTCAATGATGCAGTCTTATAAGTGCATTACCAAGGCGGGGCAGGAGTGGAGGATATATTGAAAAAGACTAAACAAAGTAAAAATATCATGAAGCCCAATTAAGTGGGTATAATTTCAGATAATGCAAGTGGCATTTATTTGGATGAAATGTATAGCATCCATCCATCATGCCTTGTGTAGCTCATGGCCTCGTGCATACTTCCCACTCCATCTAGCTAGCTCTTTGTGCATCTGATGTAACCTTGTCGATATCATGTTTGTATTACTGTCTTTCACCAAAAAGTCCTGCTATGCCACAACAAATTCAATTATTCGATCTACTTCATTATTTGAACCCAATTAATTTGATGGTAAGTGGGGGCTGCTACTAACCACAAACACCTCATCTTCAATGACCCGGATGTTGACTCCTCCACCTGATTGCCTTCGTACTCTTGATCTCCATATAAGCACACAACAACAACATTCAATTTCCCATTTTTTAAAGTAGTTTTTAGAGGTACTTGTTTCTTGCGACATGTTAATATATACGCTTGCTTGAAAGAGCACCGTCTTTAAATTTCATTCATTTCCTTCATGCATGGCTTTATGTATATATATAGGTCTACACACATTGTGATGAAGCGAAAAACTAACAGAATATGTTTTGTCTTATTTTCATGGTTTATGACTGCTAGTCGGTGTCTTGGTACGTAGTGGAGAACGGCCGGCCACTATGAATATGTTTCGGCTTCTGGTAGTGATTTTCTGCTATGGCCTTTTCATTGGCACTGCTGCGGGTGTCCGTGTTTCTACAAGACCCAACGTTGTTAACGTTGGCGCTATCTTCTCTTTCAATACTTCCATTGGGAAAGTAGCAAAAGTCTTCTCTTTCAATACTTCCATTGGGAAAGTAGCAAAAGTTGCAATAGAAGCTGCTGTCGAAGATGTGAACTCAAATCCAGCAGTTCTAAAAGGAACTAAACTCAAACTTGCCATGCAGGATACTAAACAATCTAGCGGGTTTCTGGGAATCGTTGAAGATACATTCTCTTAAACATCTCTTGTTAATTTGTTCATTCACAATTTTCTCATTGCTTCCTTTAATTAGACAAGTACTCCTAGAATACCATACAGATTATACGACTTTTCATTCTTCTTTCACAGCTTTGCGTTTATGGAGAATGATACAGTGGCCATAATTGGTCCCCAACAATCAGTTATGGCCCATGTAATTTCACATATTGCAAATGAGCTCCAAGTCCCTCTCTTATCCTTTGCAGCCTCAGACCCCACCCTAAATTCACTCCAATTCCCTTATTTTGTTAGGACAACACAAAGTGACCTCTTTCAGATGTCTACGATAGCAGAAATTATAAGCTACTACGAATGGCGAGATGTAATAGCAATCTATATTGATGATGATCATGGCAGAAATGGGATTGCTACATTAGGTGACCTACTCACCGAGAAACGTTGTAAAATCTCGTACAAAGCACCTATGAGCCCCAAAGTAAGCCGGAATGAAATCTCTGATACACTGCTTAAGGTGCTGTTGAAGGAGTCAAGGATAATTATACTCCACATATATGCTACTTGGGGTCTAGAGGTAGTTGATGTGCCACAAAAGATGGGGATGATGAAAAGTGGATACGTGTGGATAGCTACTGATTGGCTCTCTACTATACTTGACACAGAAACTCCCCTCTCTCTAGTGGCAATAGATAGTATTCAAGGTGTTCTTACACTGGCATGCACACTCCGGATTCAGAGCTCAAGAGGAAATTTGTTTCGAGATGGAGCAACTTGACAGGCGGGCTTTTCGGACTAAATACTTATGGTTTGTATGCCTACGACACTGTTTGGCTTCTTGCTCATGCACTTGACGCATTTTTAAGCCAAGGGGGAAATATTTCGTTTTCAAATGACTCGAGATTAACCGAGTTTCATGGAGGGAACTTGCATTTTGATAATTTGA
>NC_081542.1:357882-362332 GCF_901000735.1 Corylus avellana | reverse complement strand
AAAAACAAAGAAACAATATATACATATGTTCATTAATCATATTAATGAATATATGTATATATCGTTATATATTCATTAATCAGTCTTTTAGGACAAAATCTGACTGGGACTTGAATATATATATAGCCTATATATACATATGATATGTACATGTCAAGCAATATATATATACAGAACTTGGAGAGAAACATATATATACAAAATCTTACTTGTGAAGAACAAGGTGCATGCAAGGAACATAACAAGAAAGAGAATAACTTATATATGGAGGTTGCACAAAATGTGAGTTTTGTGCAACTAATTAGAAGGTAACACCTAAGCTAAATTTACTAAACTTAAGTTTTTTAAAAAAAGTGTAACTACACCAGCTTATAAATAAAAATTAATTAAATTTTTTTTTTTATAAAAAAAAAAAAAAACACAAAAATGAAGGCAGCCACCCCTCCAACCATCCCCCACTTACGCGGCCACTCCCATGGCCTGGGGGTGGAGGTCGGCCACCCTATAGGCCATGGGGTGGCGACCAGCCACCCCAGATTCGGATCTGGGGTGGCTGGCCGCCACCCCTACTCCATGGGGGTGGCTCTGTCCTCCCGGCCAGCCTGTGAGGTGTGGGAAACCACCCTAGACCGGGGGTGGTGTGGCCACCAGGCCACAGGGTGGCCAGCCACCCAAAGTGGTGGAGGCTGGTTACCTGTTCAATTCTTTTCTTTCTTTTTTTTTATAAAAAAAAAAAAATTAATAAATTTTTATTTTATTTTATTAGAGTATAATATAGTGTAGTTGAGATTTTGTTTTAAGTATAAGTCTAATGAAATTGGCTGATGTGTCAACTTTTTATTAGTGACACAAAAGATAACTTTTGTACAATAAGTACACCCGAGTTGTTCTCAACAAGAAAATCAAGGAGGAAGCGTCGCTTGACCACAAACCCCATCTTAATTGGCTTGTGGTTTGTGGAAGAGACTTGCCAATATCATGATAAATACATAGCCATTACTCCTGTTTGATTGTTCCATGCATGCAGTTTGAAACCTAACCCACTTGAGTCCTTTCGTTTACTGGGTCAAAAATGGAGAATTTTCCTTTCTTTTTGCAAAATACAAGACCAAAAAACTCACCAAAGTGTTAATGATGGAGAATTTTACTGGGTCAAAGATGGAGAATTTTCCTTTCTTTTTGCATTTGGGAGATTAAGGATGAAATTTAGGCTAAAGGACGGAAATTTTTTGAGAAATTAGAATGTCCTGTTCTTCCTTTGAATGGAAGGAAGTTCCGTTCGAATGGCGCCACGTGTTGCTCAATGGCAAGCACGAGAAAATGTTTAAAAAAACACTCAAAACGTAAAACGCTTATTAAGTTGATAATAACTTAAATGTGCATAATTTTTCTATTAAAATAAGCATTAACATAACTTATTTTGCACTAGTTTATGCATTTTATAGTTAATTGTAGAGAATTGTCTAATTATTAATGTTGAGCTTTAAAATGATGTATTAACTAAGAAATTTACTTTTATAAGAGTGGGTGGACTTTAATTTAGAAGTGAAAAGAAAAAAAGAAAAAAAGAAAAATAATGCAGAAAATTGTGAGAGCATTCTTAGCAGCCTTACCAAATTTTACTCACTAAAATAACTAAAAGTACACTTTTTGTTATTTTGACAACTCACCCATGCACCCACAATAGCCTTACTACTTTAACACCCCACTTTCACTATTCCATTTAAATATTATTTTTCAAAGATTTGTTTATTCTTTCTCTAACTTTTAGTTTTTTGAATGTTTGTATTTTTCTAATGGTCAATTTTAAGAATATTTGTCTTATTTTAAGAATATTTTGTCTTATTTCTCTCTCTATATCTCTTCATCTTCTTTCTCTATTCTCACCCCATTTTGCAAATTAGCAAACTCATTATGCATGATACAATATGTTTAATAAGTATTAACATATGGGGAGTTCCCTCTCACACTTTTTGGCGGAAGAAAAAAACCTAATAATATTTGTTTAATCACACTTTTTGGGAAAGAAAAAGAAAAAGAAAAAGAAAAAAAGAAGAAGAAGAGAGAATCGAAAAGCAAAAAGGGGGAGAAAAATTATATTTGTTTAATCTAGGTGAGTGAATAATAATTTTTAAATTTAGTGAGTTGTTCACCTCACTATTTTTTTTTTTTTGGTTAAAATAGTGAAATGAAAATTTAGGCTATTTTAATTAAATTACCACACAAAAATAACAAAAAATAATTTTGGTGAGACTGCAAGATGAATGAAAGGTAAAAAGGGAAAGTAGAACAAAAACTTTTTGTTCTTTCAAAATCTCAGCAACCTTGCTGACGAAAAAGAAAAGAGAAGAAAGAAAAAAAAAAAATAATAAATTACCATGTGGAGGAAAAAGAGGAGAGCAAGTTTTGTCTGTTGTTTCATTCATCAGAGTCTTGTCTTTTGCTTTGTTAGACTTTTCTTTTGTCTAACAAAGCCGAAGACAAGAGACAAATCATCCTATTACGTAAAAGCTGATTTGTCTTGTCTTGTTTGCTACAACATCAAAATAAAGCAATGATCATTTCTTATCTGCAATTTTAGATACTTTAATTTTGTTCTGTTTTTTTTTTTTTTAAAAAAAATACTAAATTCTAATATATCAATCATTGTACATACTTATGAATTTTGATAGATATGTGAAACCTATATTGTGTTGTAAAAATATTTCAATTCTATTTGGAATTGTTTTTATTATAAACTTTATATATATATATATATATATATATATTTTGTCATTGCATTTTAGTTCGGCCCCTCTGTTCTTTTAGACTACCTTCATATATATATATATATATATATATATAAAAGGTCCTATGTTATCTCAACAATCTCACATTATCTCCTCATTATCTCAAATGATTCTTCAATCATTTGAATGGAGAAGATCAAAGAAACAGTTACAGAGATAAAACCCTATAAAAGGGAACACCAGACATCAATAAAGGAGATCGGTCATTATTTCTCAATACATTGTTAGCTCCGGCTACATTTTGACCTCATATACTAGTGCTAACTTAAGCATCGGAGGGTCTACGGGGCCCTCCCCGTAAACCCCATTGACACTCTTATTATTTTGTAGGAGCCCGAAGGTCGCTAATTAGAGACGCTCCAGAAGAACGTGAAGATCACACCAAACCAAGACTGTTGAGATCCAAAAAATGCTTCAACATATATATATGAAACTACATTTGCCAATCACAGTTGCATATTATAAGATCAATCCGGCACCAGGAAATCTTTGTTCAAAACACACTCCGATGGAGCAAAACCATGAAAAACACAGAAAGAAGCAGTACAATAATGAAGGCAATTTGTATGGTAGCTCTTTAATGTCATTAAAAGCAGCTCTGCACCTCAGCTACCAGTTCTGGCGCTATCTGAATGGATAGGAATGCCAATTGATTATATATATTAAAAAAAAAAAAAAACACAAAACAAAAACAAAGAAGAAAAAGAGACACAGAAAACAACCTTATATGTTGGGTGAAATCAATAACAGTCTCAAGTGAAAGTTAAAATTATATATATTTTAATTTTGCCCTCCAAACTAAACTTTCTAATTTTGCCCGTGATTTGGGCCTTAACTTTGTTTATTTCAAGTGAATGTTCAACATGCATAATCACTATATTAATAAAAAACACAAATAATTTTTTTTAAATTGTTTCGCAATATATTTATCTTTGTAAATATATTTATATGTAAGATATGTGAAGATTGAAAAGACATCTTTCAATTGTTCAAAAAAAGGGTATGTTGATAGAGAAACAAAATGAGTTTTATCCCTAGTCCTATGTCCTAACTGCTTGGCCTTTAGAGCATCTAAGAAGTTCAAGTTCGTAGTGATTCATTGGAGGTTATCAATGCTCTTAAAGAAGATGGTCCAAGGTGGATTAGATACCGACAAATTGTAGAGGACATTAGAGAGGTTTTAAAGTTCATTCATGGTTGCCAAATTTGGCATATCGAAAGGGAAGCTAATTTTGCTGCATATGGGCTAGAAAAGTTTAAGGTCAATCAAATCATGAATAATGTATGAATAGAAGAAATTTCTTGTTGTATCTGACATATTGTATTTCTAGAGCATTATGCTCTTGTTGTTTAGAGCTGTAATGCTTTGGGCCTTTTTTCATGAATGAATGAACAAGGAAATTATTTTCAAAAAATAAGTTCAATTACATTAAGCGTGGTCCATAAAGGGTAGGTTAATCAAATGGAGATTACGCCTCATGAAACAGTAATCACTAGTTCGAATTGTTTTTTTTTTTTTTTTCATTTTTATCTCCTTGTGTGAACATGTCAAAAAAATTGAAAAAAAAAAAAGTGCGAGAAACTTTAGAAAATGAGACAAAGCATTTAATTAAAGCCGGCCAACTACAGCTAACATCTTCCTTATGCCCCATATAAACTTG
>NC_081542.1:354890-357782 GCF_901000735.1 Corylus avellana | reverse complement strand
TTTCTGTTGTTCAGCCAGCTGACTATATCATCAACAACAGCTGCACCCCAGGCATAATGACAGAAATCATCCAAATTTTTAAGAAAAGAAAGATAACAGGAATTTACTTTTCCATTGGCATTTGGGAAAAGAAAAGTCCCAAATATAAATAGTATAAAAGTCCTAACAAAATCATCATTAACTACCCCACCAAGAGCATCAAGTCTGCTTTGAAGTGATGCAACTGTTATCTTCCTCTTCCACAAAACAGCACCATATTCCTTCTCTATATCAGTAAAAGGCTCTTCATGAATCAAGACTACAGGTTTGCCTACTACACGAAGCCCCAAAATCAACGCAACGTCCATCCGAGTAATGGGAATTTCACCAGGCACAAGTTCAAAAGCAAGCTTCTCACAACTCCACTCTCTCCACCAAGAAGTTTTTTCTAAGCCTATGACTAGGCATTTCCAGCAGATTTCCAAAACCCATCTTCCTTATTGCACTTCTTTGATCATCCGTGAGTTTACTCACTCGCTTCACAAATGATGGCAAGGAAAATCTAGTACTGAAATTCGCATTCTGCACACGCACACACACACATTTAGACGAGTGCATTTTGCACTAATAAGCCCTTCAAAAAGAGAAATCCAAACATTCAAACTATATCCAAGTAAAATTCCTGGTTGCCCACACTTCAAATTTGGCTAAAAGATTCAAAATTTTCCCTATGCTCACCGCTAACATCAAAAGCAAATAAGAACACTTGGCAGTGTACATAGTCAATATCATGACCCCTGAAGATAAGGGTGAGCATATACCCGCAAAATCGACCCGATCCGCCCTGCAGAGCTGGATTTTAAGTTACTTTGCTTGGATATGAGTCCTTTTTTCCCAAACCCGTCCGGGGCGGGGGGGTTGCGTGTTATACAAATTTTTTTCCCCGGGTGCCCGCCCCGTTGATAACCTAACCTAAGGTAATATCCTTAATACTAAATCTCTCGCTTCTAACCTAATACAGCCGCCTCTTCAGCTCTTCTTCTTTCCCTCTGAGTAGAGGTGTCAAGGAGGTTACGGTTAGCGGTTAGTAGATTTCACTAACCGCAACCGCTAATCGCTTAGCGGTTAACGGTTAGTGGTTAGTGAAATAGATAACCGCTTTTTTAATATTGAATTTTTTTTTTTTTGGCTTTTTGGGCTTTCTTTAGGGCTTTTTGGGCCTTTTTGGGCTTTTTTTGTGGTATTTTTAGTGTCTTCTTGGGCCTAATTGCTATAAAAAGAGCCCATATTGAAAAATAAAAAATATTTGACCCAAAATTTACATTTACTTGTACTTTAAAAAAATTTCCTTAAATATTAAATCATAACCGGTTAACTTTTTTTATTTTTTATTTTATTTTTAAAACAACATATATATAAAATAAAAAAAATCAACACAACATGTAAAAAAAAGTTCAAAATTCAGACAACTGTCACAACATATAATAATAATACATTAATACTTAAATTGTGTTTATAAGTAACACATTGGTCATTGTTTAATCCAATGTCAATTACTTAATTTGATATTATATGAATTATATCATCATTGTACATTAATAATATGATTCACTTGAATTCTTGGATAAAATATTTGGAATGTCATTGAATCATATGATTAAGTATTAATATTATACATTTATATTATTCATATGCATATGTAGACTTATATAGACTTATAACATATATAGACTTATAATAAGTTTATAACATACATTAAAAATAAGTCTCTAGATATTTAATTGTTGTATTAGTATGAATTAGTATACTTATGAGTTATGTCATATTATATATGTATAATTTGTTATTATATAATCAAATGATTTAATGATCAATTGATCATGTGATATAATCATATAAATTATAGTGATAATATATTAATACTCAAATTGTGATTTAATGATCAAGTGATTATGTTATATGTATAAATATTTTTATAATTATAATTATAAAAATATATTATATAAAAAGGCGGTTAGCCGTTAGCGGTTAGGGTTAGTAAATCCAATAACCACTAGGCGGTTATAGCGGTTAGGCGGTTAGCGGTTAATACGGTTAAGCGGTTAGCGGTGATAGCGGTTATAGTGGTTAGCAGTTAGCGGGTGGTTTTTAACCGCCCGCATTGACACCCCTACCTCTGAGCTTCTCTCCAGCCCTAGCGCCCCAGACCTTGAGCAACCAGAGCACAGGAGCCGTCATGCAACCGTCATCGTGGAGGTATCTAAGGTATGTATGCATTCTGGGCTTATGATTTTTTCTTGTTTTCCATTGAACTTGACGTATGTGGGCGAGAATCCTTACTGTTGTTTTTTGAAGTTTTGAGTAATGTTTTCATGGAAGTTTACATCTGAGTTCAAAATTCAAGAATGGTAACGAGTTTGTTCTTTGATTTTCTGAGCGCCACTTCATGAATTTTTATCTCTGTAGGTGTGTATAAGCTCTTGGCAATTTCCTTTGGTTTTTGAAATCAGGGTAGAGATTATGAGGCTAGGGAATAACTGGTTGTTCTCTGTAGATTTGGGTAGAAATACTATTTTCAAATTTTGTTTTGGAACAATTAGAGGTGTCCTGCGTGGGGAAATCATATGTTTTGGGCAGAAATTAGGATAAAAGAAAAGGGGAAATCATATGTTCTGGGGAAATCTCTGTAGATTTGGGCAGAAATTCCATAATGTTGTCTGTTGTCCTTGTTCCTTGTTTGTTAAGGAAAGGCATGTTTTGATGATATTCAGTTTGTGAGGATGTGGGAACAAACAAGAGCAAAAGAGGGTGTTTGGCCTATTTCTTTCTTTGGGGTTTGAAGTAAAGAGAGAGAGGAAGAGAGAGAGAGAGAGGGTGGGGATCGATGTTGTTTGTTGTTGGGGATAAAATCCA
>NC_081542.1:351078-354790 GCF_901000735.1 Corylus avellana | reverse complement strand
AAGAATCCCAAGAGTCACAAGTCCGAGGGAACAATTCCAAGGAAAAAATCCCAAGAGCTAACTACTTTGTGAGCACCAAGTCCTTAGCATCAAGGAACCAAAATGAAAATAATTTTTCAGATTTACTAATGCTCAATTTGTTATTTTATTGCTTGGATGCATGCACTTGCTTGGAGTCTTTCTCCTTTTGTGCAGAAAAAACTCAAACCAAAGTTCCGAGAGTCCGAGGATGAATTTTCGAGGAAAAATTTCCAAGTCAAAAATCCGAGAAGCAAAAAATCCAAGGAGCAAATTTTCCGAGGAGAAATATTTTGAGGATCACTCCACCTCCCGAGGCCCGAACATCACTCCGCCTCCCAAGGAAACCTCGCCCCGCCAGATAAGTCTCTGTGAACTTATTTTATTTAGTGCATAGGTTTCACGTGTAAAAAAAAAAAAAAAAGCATATCTCTTTATGCATAATTTGCCTTTTTGCAAGCTTTGTTTAAAAGGAAAAGCTCATTGACCTCATCAGGTTGATGACTACAGGAGTCATAAAAAGAAAATACCTTCTGCATTTAAAACCAAAACCCATATTTCTTTTTACATCAATGGCCATAAATAAGTATACGTATATTTATAATTGTTAAATGCTTTTGTCATTTACCAGAATCAAAGCACAATTTGCAATTCTAAATACATATGCTCGTGGCTCTTGATGAAAAGACAATAATATAAGAATGTCTCTATTGAAGATGTGTTTTAATGCATTAAAATAAATGCATGCCTAATTAGAATAATACTGAATTTTGGTCCTAGTGAAAGCCAATGGCAATTCAAAAATCATTGGGTGTCTAATATGTCCTTTTGTGAGAGGCACGCTCTTCTCGTGAGAACAACTTTGCCATATTTTAGCTTTAATAGCATTTTACATCCTTAGTTCTAATTTCCTGGGATTATGGTTGCCTGGGCTTGATAATAGTCAATTGTGTTTTATACACCGTAAGAAGGCATGCTGTTACTCGATTTTAGTGCAACATGCTCTATATTCTTCTTTCAATTTTGTGCAGTGAATAATAGAGAGGAAAAAGTGCACAATGTGGCTTAGAGTAAAAAAACACTTCATGCCATCCCGAGATGACACAAACCTGAAATTTGAGCAGTATAAAGCAGATCCAGTGCCTCTACTCAAGCCCAATAGAGTATATCACCCAACCTTCTGAAACAAACTCAACAGAGTAACTCATTTTAGAGAAGCAGATATACTCTCAGGCTCCCATGAACAAGCCCTCCTCAGAGCCACCGGTGCTGACCCTTCTTTGGCACCGACGGCTACCCACACTCGGTGACTTCTTGGATCATCGAGAAGTAAAAAAACACATTTGATAGATACTAGTAAACAACATCTGAGATAAGTGGTTGCTTTCCCTTGCATCCTGTTTTATTTTCAAGATATGATTCATTAACACTAGTTATTAAAAGTGTTTCATGATAATTGTGGAATCTCTATACTAACCTTCATCTAAGTAGATGGTGAAGTTTTATATTCCATCACTAATTTATAATGCAGTCTAAAAGGACTCGTATGGTTAGTGTTTGTCATTTTGTGCAGACCCCAAAACAAAACAATGGCTTAATGGTTAAACCCTTCTTGCACAAACCCATGTGGGTTCAAAGCAAAGAATGACAAGAAGGAGTTGTCAATTTCAGTAGACATACTATCAGCTCATCCCCAAGCTAACCCTCACTCTTCCAAGGCTTGTTATAAAAGCTTGCGTGAAGGCATGCCAAAAGTAGCTGGGCACAAAGATGAGCAAATGTCAACCAGGAAGTATCGGTTAGAGCAACTCCTATTCACTGAACTTATTACTCAATTTAAGTGTCTCATCACTGATGCCACTCTTGCCATATAGAATGGAGGATACATATTCTATTTTTATATTATATGCATCTTATAACCAAATACATGCAGGAAAAGTTCAATGTATGAGGAGTTTGTTCCCGAGCTGCCATTAAATGGATGCCGACAAGACGCTCTGCCTACTAAAGCCTTGAACCCTGAGCACACCAAGGAGTTCCATCCCAAGATGCGAAGAAACTGGGCTTCCTAATTGCTCTAAATATTGAGCTCATGAAAAGCCATTTCACAATTTATGGGGTATCATGGTAAACAAAGGGAGCTCATTTCCAAGAAGCAGAACTTGCTTTTGGTGGCTTACGAGAACGTGATCCAAGAGCGTATAGTTTCATACGGCCGAACATCAGTCCGCCTCATACGGCCAAGCATCACTTCGCCTCTCCATGGCTGAGCATCGCTTCGCCACACCAAGGCCAAGCTTCGCTGAGCTTCGCTGAGCTTCGCCGCTCCCTGCTGAGTCCATGATCGCCTCACCCTCGCTCATTATCTCCGGATCTTGCCGAAAGTTCACGTGATCCCGAGATTTCCTAGGAATCCAAACAAAAGGATCCTAATAATCACATATCAAAGAATGGGGGTATCTAGTTTGAAGATCATCTCTGAAATTTGAAGAAATGGCTTGTGAGCGCAAATGAGGCAGTCATCCCAACCAAGGTTGAATCGAGAGGCGTTTCGGCTCAAGTGCAATAATAAAAGCCTCAAGCTACACCTTGACATGCGGTAGGAGAAGCGGGACGAGCCCCAAGAAACCATGGCAGCATAACAGGAGTGAGCGGCTCGACACTTCAATCAAAAGAGGCTCATCGGTGGAACATAGCCGAGAGACATTCCCCGAGAACAACTCGGTGAGATACTCGAGGCACTTTCCCGAGGACGTTTGTGAGGAACATAGGCGAAGAGACTAACTCATTCTCTTTTGAGAAAAACAACCGAAGTTTTCTGAGTCAAAAGGGAAGTACAACCGAAGTTTTCCCGAGTCAAAAGGGAAGTACATCTGGAGTTTTCCCGAGTCTAAAGGAGACAATGCCAAAGAACTTTCCGAAGATCAAACTCGGGAAACATAACTAAAGCACCTTTCCAAGTTTGACCTGTCAAGAACGTAAATCCTTCAAAGAAGGTATGTTCGAAAAAGGTTAAACAGCTAGCCTATTAAGAACTAAATCCTTCAAAGAAGGTGTGTTTGAAAAAGGTTAAATAGCCTTAAAAAAAATAACCTGTCAAGAACGTAAATCCTTCAAATAAGGTGTGTTCGAAAAAGGTTAAACATTTCCTGAGGCCTGGCACTTAGTCAAAAGCACTCTACCGAACAATCACAGGTAATTCATAAATTATTGTCAAGATTGTTAGGAGTGATGCATAAATAATCCCATTGCAATTATTGTCAAGATCTTAAATGTTAAACTTATGTTATTTTCTGAAATTGCAAGTTAAGAGTATGTTATATTAATAATCTCATTGCAAGCAAATGAAATGACTAACAGTTTGATCAACCAAAAAGTCCTATTATTTAAGGATTCCAAGTATATAATTACAAAACAGAAAGGCCAGCTTCATGAGCTCCAGGGCTTCGGTCGCAAATACGCATAAGATTCCCGATGCCCGACTAGCTGGACGAGTCAGCCATGAAATCGGGGGGTAACTGTTGGGGATAAAATCCACTATGGGTCCCACTATCTCTCAACAACCCTTAATTATCTCATAAGGTCCTACGTTATCTCAACTACCTCACATTATCTTCCCACTATTTCAATTGATTCTTCAATCATCTGAAGGGAAAAGATCAAGGAACCAGTTACAGAGATAAAACCCTATAAA
>NC_081542.1:347040-350978 GCF_901000735.1 Corylus avellana | reverse complement strand
TAACATTACCGGGTAAGATCAGGTAGACACGACCTATGCGCTAAACAGGTAACCCGACCTGATTAAAAATACTAATTTGAATTGGAAGTTAGCTACCATCACAGAGATAAATTGAGAAGAAGAAAAAAGTAAGCATAAGAAGAAGAAAAAAGTGAGACAATGGACAACTGATTGCCATGTTCATTGACCCAAAAAAACACAATTGGCTGAGAGATATAACTTAAAGAAAATAAATTGAGAGAGGCATCAAGTTCTAAAAGTAAGCATAAATGAGATTAGGAACTTATAGTTATAGATGTCAAGTGAAGAATGGAGCTAGGAACTAAAAGGCAAAAAGAAACCAATATTGACCACCAATATAAAATTCAACCTGATGCGGCCAGTATACAATTTGGAACACCAAGCTCAACCCAAATCCATTCAAAACAACATAACCAACTATCAACAAATTGTTTCAATAATATAAGTACTCACCCAACAATAGTTACAATACAACACTCATTGAAAAAACAAAAAAACAGTGTCAAAAAATCCAATAATTTAAAATGAATTTCACAAGTTAACTCCCCAAAAATCCAAGACCCAAAACACATCAAGACCAAATAAGCTCCAAAGTCCAAACAAATGCTCAAATAATTTCAGAACTTTAAGCATCCTTAACAAACATCAGTAATAAAGATTAAAAGTGCTGCTCCCACTGGGAATCCTAACAAAACCCATTACAGTTCCATCAAACGACTATACTACTGAACTTTTACAAATTACAAGTTCCTTTGCATATAGACAATAGTTAACATAGTCCATCATCATTAGATTCTAAACAAAATAACTAAATAAGGTTTCCATGAGCCATCATCATTAGAGTCATTACAAAATATGAACTAAATAAGGTTAATATTTTAAGAAATATTAGCAGATTGTGCTCCAGATGAATTTGGAATGTCACAAGAATTAAAATCAGTTGTCAAAATTTCCTCTTCTATGCTATCCAACTTCATTTGTGCTATATATAAAAAAAAAAAAAGAAAAAAAAAAGGAGGAATTAGTATTATTATAGTGTAGTTAAAAAAATAATACAAGTAAATGAAGAAATTAAATATGCAAATAAATAATATTACCTTGATCTCCATACAACCAATCTCTAGTGTAAATTAATGCCTCAACAATATTAGGCTTGGGTGAGCTCCTGTATTGATCAATCACACGTCCACCAATACTAAAAGTGGATTCTGAAGCAACCGTAGAAATAGGAATACTCAAAACATCACGAGCCATTGCAGCTATTTCAGGATATCGAAATTCATTTCCTTTCCAAAAGGAAGGATGTCAAATAAATCATTCACAGCCACAAACCTAGGTTCCTCCAAATAAATTTTCAATTGACTCTTTTGTGAATTAACACCGACTCCACCAAATGCCAAATATTCCTACATGAAAAATAGAGAATATAAACATAAATAATTAAGAGTATTAAAAAGATTATATACTAAGTTGCTAAAAAGATTATATACTAAGTTACTAAAAAGATAAGAAATCAATGATATTATAATATTATTCACCTGTTCCCAAGGTAGTGTTGCTCGAGTTACTTGGGGCTGTTGAACAGTTATGAAGCTTGAACTTGAAGGTATAGAAGAAGCACTATACTCCATAAAAAGGATCTTTAATTTATCACTAACATTCACATACTGTCTAGAATTCATAACTCCATAGATCTTCGTATAGTAATAATTTACAAGATGAAGCTTGTAACGAGGATCTAAAATAACTGCAACAGCCAACATTTCACTGAATTCCAACCAATATTTTTCAAATTTAGAGAGCATTTGAGTTGCCATTAAACTCTTATGCTCATCTTCACTCACAACGTCTTCCTTCAAGCTCACATAAATCATGGCAATCATGGGAAAATATAAGTTGACAGTGGGATATTTAGTACTAGAAAAAGCACATGTAGCTTGGCAAAAGCAAACTAAGAAACTTTTGATATTATCCACATTTTCCCACTCAACTGCAGTAGGACAATGCTTATAGTTTTTATCAGTCATCTCCAAATAACTAAAAGCACGCCTATAGTGAACTGTACTCTTAAGCATCAGATATGTAGAATTCTATCAAGTTGGCACATCTTATTTTAACCCTTTATGACTGTCCAATGACATTTGATTCGCTGCTTGAAGAAAACTTTGATTTCGCACTTGTGATCCTCTAACATACTTCACGCTATCTCGAACCTTTTGGATAGCATCATTGATCTCTTTCAATCCATTTTGCACTATCAAATTAAGAATGTGAGCACAACAACGCATATCAAAGAAATCACCATCACAAGGAAGGGCTTTTTTCATGTTCAATTTATCTTTTAAGAACCCAACACAACTATCATTGGAAGAAGCATTATCCAATCTTATACTGAAAATTTTGTTCTCAATCCCCCACTCTTGTAGCAAGTTATATATAACATCAGACAAAGATATACCATTGTGTGGTGGGGGCATAAATGAAAAGTTTAACACCCTCTTGGTTAAGACCCAATCTTTGTTAATAAAATGTGCAGTAAGGCAAATATACTCATTAGTTGCCAAAGAAGTCCACAAATCAGATGTTAAACAAATCCTCCCAGGACAAGCATTCAACATAGATTTAACCCTTTGTTTCTCCCTCAATCAGCACGCAAGTATTGATGTACTGCTCTTACACCATCATATTCAACATATGAAAAGGGCAAATTATGCTTAATAATCGCCGTAACCAACAATTCTCTATATTTTTTATGATCAAATTTAGAGTCACTTACCCCTAGAGATCCTGCTTTTCCAGCTAAAAGTATTTGCCCAACATCACGACTGTTTCTCCCCCCGCAATTTTTATTATGCTTTATTAAATTTTCAGTTCCATATGAACTTCGAGCCCTATATTTATTACCACACGTCTTGCATTTTGCCCATACCTCCGGGTCATTTGGATCAGCATTAGGAACGATGTCATAATATTGCCAAACATCTAAGGTCTTCCTATGCTTCTTTCCCTTTTTCTTATTCCCCATAAAAACAGAGTCATCTCCTAGTGAATTTACTTCAACAATATCGTCGTCAATTTCAAATGACTTGAATGCATCTTGAACAATTTCTTCATTAGTCCTCTACACACATAATAATTAGTTAAAGTATATGCTATCAAGTAATTTAATAAGATTCAATGACTATATAACAATTACTCGTCAAAAATTTGGTGCATATTAAATGGAAAGCCTTATTTTGCCATTGATACACTTTACATCATTCAAACACTTCCTCCATAGATCGTCTTCTTTTTAATTTGTATGTACTATATTTTAAAGACAACATCCAAAATTCCAAATGGATAAATACTAATTTTAAAAAATTAATTATAAAATGTTAGACCATTCACTCTGTCTCTCTATTATTCCAAATTTCCAAGGCTTTCAAGTTTCAACTTTAGCAATATTTCACTTTGATTATCTACATAAAATGTTTATCAAATTCTAGCCACATCTAAGCATGTTCTGAGCACTATATAATCAACAAAGTAGAGGCAGATTAATAATTTAATACTTACTAGTCTACTAGTCTAAAAACAAGCATACCAAATCAATGAAATCATGTCTATAACTCTCTAGTCTCTACCCAGCCAACAAACAGTCTAAAGACAACCAAAAAATGCATTATACATTATACAAATCATACATTATCAGTATTTACAGTGTACACACAAAAAATGCAAAAAAAAAAAAAAGACAACTAATAAAATCTAAAAAAATAGTAATAATAATAAAAATCAAAGCAAGAGATAGAGAGAATCAGAGACATACCACCATACCGGAGAGTCGGAGACAGAGTGGAGTCGAAGAGAGAGAGGTGCGGTTGAGTCAGGCTAACGGAGAAAGAGTGTGACCGTGTGAGTGAAATTTTTAGATG
>NC_081542.1:340766-346967 GCF_901000735.1 Corylus avellana | reverse complement strand
GGAATTAGGACATTTAGATTTTAGGGTTATTCTTACCGGGTTGGGTTACTTACACCCTTGGGGGGGTTTAATTTAAATAAGTTAACGGGTCTGGTGGGTCACCCGAGACCCGGCTGACCAGCCAGACCCGTTAACTTAAACGTGTCTGGCGGGTCGACCCATGGACCCGCCATACACGAATTTAGCCGGGTCTTAATCGGGTAGACCCGATTAAGATCCGAACCCGATAAGCCAAAACTCAATACTTGCTAACTTCGTGTCGTGTTCGTGTCGGGTTCGCGGATCGTGTCAAAATTGCCAGCCCTATCTCTCGAGGTAAGGGTACCTTTCTACACCTAGTTAAGTTTGCCTGAAATTTTTGCTATTCAATTTAAATTTCATTTGAAATTTTTGAATTTTGCTTTGGGGTTAATAACTTAATAGTCAGCTGTGGAGAGGTGCTGTCCAAGCCTTGTCTTGGCCCGCATTTTGCTATTGCATTCATTGGTAGTTCGTTCAGGCTGGCTGACGTCCGTGCACTTGTATGAATTCATAATTTTTCTAATATTTTTTATTTTGATTAATAACAGTAATTACTTGTTTTCTAATTAACTCTAATTTTGGAATATTTGTATTTTAAATTAGAACTAGGACAGGTTTATTTCTCTCTTGTGTTATATTTGTAATTGGAAAACTGTTATTTTGAAAATAAAAAAATGTATATGTAGGTGAAATGGGAAGATAGTGGGGAGGGTTTACTTTTCAAAAACAAGGGCGTTGTTCTGACCGTTGGTTTTGCATCCGGATTGAAGATTTCTTTGAGGCAATTGTTCCAGGTAGTTGTTCCGGCCCCTTTACAGGCGACGTAACCTTAGTTGGCACCTCTGCTGTGGACGCAGAAGTGATCGGCAGGGAAGGGAGAACATGGGGAGCCCTGGCGGAGAGCAGCAACTCAGAGGCGGATAGCTCAGGAGTATCAGCGTCGTACACCGGAGTAGTGGGACCGCCCACCAGAAAATCAGGCGCACCTACCGGCTTTAGACCACTCGAGCCCTCCCCTTTCTCCAAGGGCCTCGCCAAAGTCTCCATAGCAGAAGACTTTTGAATGACCAAGACCTTATTGACTGGGCCAGGACCAGTACCAAAGTTCGGGTTGGGCCATATAGTATTCTTCCTGAATAAGTCTTGACAGACTGAGAAGACTTACCATGATCCAACTTGGGCCGCCCAACAAAAGCCCCATTCATAGTATTCTTGGACTGGGCCACACCAAACTTGGTTTTATCGCTCATAGAGTCGCCGCTAATGAGCTTTTTAATTTTTTTTAATTATTTTTTCTCACTCAATAGCGGCGACAATAAGGTCGCCGCTATTGATCACTCATTAGCGGCGACTTTCAGGAGTCGCCGCTATTGACCCTAAGGTCGCCGCTAATGAGCTTTAAAATTTTTTTAATTATTTTTTCTCACTCAATAGCGGTGACTCATGGTCGCCGCTATTGTTGTTGCTGTTAAATAATATATTTTTTTTTGTTTTTAGTGGCCACTATTAGCGGCAAGTCGAATGGCGCCACTAATGAGGGATCATTAGCGGCGACCATGAGTCGCCGCTAATGACCCCTCAATAGCGGCGACCCCAAAGTCGCCGCTATTTGTTTGGTCGCTAGAGGCCATATTGCTTGTAGGGAATACAATTCCAAATGAAACAGCCATTGTGGGTGAGGTGCGCAGTAGGCTACTATGATTGGTTCGATGGATCTACTAAGCATAGAGAGGGGAACGACAAAGCAATTGCAATAGTCTTTGCATAGGACTCCAAAAACAAGTCGATTGGTATTTATTTTTATGTTTATTTACGTCGTACTTTGTTTTTCTTGTGTGTCCTATACAAATTAACACAATGATTTCTTATTCATATACACTGATACACAACAGAATATGGATATGGTTAAAAGATTTGGGAAACATAAATAAAAGTGTACATATGGTTAAAAGAGGGTTGGGGTGCTTCATGGAGCCTTCTCTTTGGATATTTTTATTTGACTTTGTGACCTAAACATTGGGTATAACTCACATTTGAAAACTGACAATTGTACCTAAGCTACCTTATCCCTCCGTGTTAGAGTATATATTTGAATGACCCTAAAATTAGGGATTAGATTATGATTGATGAAGATTAGATTAGCCTAATTTAGGGATTTGATTATGATTTGATCACCCTAAATTAGGGATTTGATTAAGATTACATTTATATGTAAGCTCTATAAATAGAGCATTCTGTATTGTAAACAAATCATTTAATAAGAGCTTAATGTAGCCCTATGGGCTTTATCTGTGAATGTAGGTCGTTAACCAAACCACATTAAAATCTTTATCTCTCATTTATTTTATTTCTGCAATTTATTTCTATTTCTATTTCATTATGAATTCTATCACTCCGAACATACGGCCTGTTAGCCCTCAATAGTTTAAAAACAGCTGCTCCCCCTAGTTTTATTGTATATTAAGATAAATGCACTACTTTTCCCTTTAGTTTTTCTTATTGCTTGTTTCTCTGTGCTGTAGATGAGACGTTGAAAGTTACAGGGAAATATGAGTTCAAAGTCTCATTGTCAGATGTTGTCTCGTCGGTGAGTTCCATTTACGAGGCAATTGAAGTAGACCAGGATGATGATCATACCATGAGAGTTAGTGAGTTACCATGAGAATGAAAGAAAAAGGAAATCCTGGGGCTCGTAGTCCTCAAAAAATACTTGACGATTTGAGGGTTGAGGTACAATATATTCATATGAATTTGCCATTTATCAGTTTTTCTTGCTTGTCTATGCCATGATTCTTATATCGTGAAGTATGTTCCAGTTAAAAAACCAAGTTCTGACTATTGGGGTCAGCAAAGAAGTAGAGTGGCTTAGATGGTCCAACATGGTGGGGTACGTGTTCAAAAGTGTATTTTAGATAACTAGTTTGTTATATTGCCTTCTTTCCCAAAATAACATTTAAATTGTTTTGATTATCAACAGAGAACCCGGACATGTTTATTTTCAAGAAGATAAGTTCCAAACAATGGCATTCCATGATGTTACAAGGTACGTGTTGAAAATTGTATTTTAGATAACTAGTTTGTTCTATTGCCTTCTTTCCCAAAATAACATTTAAATTGTTTTGATTATCAACAGAGGAGACGAAAAACATCTTTTTGTCAAAGGCCAGTAGCGGTAGCATCGAGAAAGAGGACCATTTCTGGTTTTTCAAGAAGAATCCCAGTACATTAAGTTTATTGCCTAAAGATAAGGTTTACGGGGGACTTATTTTTTCATGCCATTGCAATGGGGAGTCTGTCACTGTGCCGTTCATGACGGAATTCCCAGACACTCCATTCGCAGGAATGTTTTGTAAAGGTGAGTATCTTGGTGGTTGTGGTTTTTATAAGTATAAACTTGGCCGTGCCATCGGGGAGGGGGACCTGTAAAATAATGCCATCCTCACTGCTGACCCCGCTTGAAATCCTTTCTCCTTGTAATACCCCTGTGACATGGGTTGGCGGATCAATATTGTTGTCAGAAACTTTTATTTTTTTATTTTTTTAAATGGCGGATACTTGTTTGACCGCTTGAAATACTTTCTTTGTAATAACTGTGATTTTGTATAGAATCCATATGAGTCTACAAATTTAAAGATTGATCCATTAAGTGTACAAAATTAGATAACTAAAATATATGGACCTAGTTGTAAATTGATCGAGGCACGGGAGATGTTCAAAGAAAAATTGAATGTTTAATTGTTGAACCACTGTGCGCACCGACCATCTCACAGTACCTTTGCAGATTTTCATGTTCATCTTGCCCAACAATACCCAAAGTTCTACGAGTGTCCTCCTCTGTGCTCGCTCCAAGTCCTAATTCTCAACATAGCAAAAAACTCTCAATCTCAGAAAATATATAATAGTGTGAAAATATAGAATGTGGAAATAGAAAATATAGAACAGTGTCGACATCACAGTGCAATTCAGTGTCCATGCTGTATGCACCAAGAACATTCATCTTTGTAATTTGAGAACAGTGTGGAAATTGAAGATTGACTAATTTGACTGGTTGAGTGTTGGCAAGAATATAATAAAAAAAGAAAGAAAAATAATATTTAAATGCAAATAATTAACTTATAATAATTAAATATTCAAATGCAAATAATTAACTTTAAATAATTTAAATTTAACTTAAAATAATATTTAAATTCAAATAATTAACTTATTTAGCTTATAATAATTAACTGACATGTTAACCATTTATAAAACAAAAACTAGATATTAAGTAATTTAAATAATATATATTACTTAATTATTTAAAATACATATTTAACTCATATTTATTAACTTGCCGGATTCGTAAAAAAAAGAAGAAGCCCAGTTTTATTTTTATTTTATTTTTTTTAGGGCAGTCGACCTTTAAATGATCTACTAAAGAGGTTTAGGGTTTTTGCACTTTTATTTTCTGAAAAAAGGTTTAAGGTTTAGGGAGTGTCTTCCGAGGTGCTCTCGGCATCTAGCCGGAGCTCCAAGAAACTAAGCCTTTTGACGCTTCAGTCCAAGTTGAAGTCTGACACGGGAGGGTATGAGTTGGAGCTGGTCCTGGTCCACAGCCAATTCAAGTCCTTTATGATTTTAGCCTGTTTAGCATGTTTAAGCAGATTCATTCTCGGTAAAGCCTTACATGTTGGTTGGACCCAGCCAAACCAAAAATGATGGGCAAACACAAGAGTGCCTAACGAAGCGGGGCCACATAATAAAATTTGTTAGTCCATGGACCTCCCATAATCAACTACACGCCGGAAAATACTTCATAAAAAGAAGGAAAATTAATCAATCGAGAGGTATGTTTACTTATAGCTAAACACTCTATTTCTCGTACTTTCTCTTGGCTTTTTTATTTTTCAAGATTAATTCGGACTTAAGCGTTCAAGTGATGCTTGTTGGATGCCGACAAGACACTTTGTGCTAGACCTTTATTTTCTTTGCAATTGTTGGCGTTCAGATCACCACAGCAACTTTATACCGTCTGCCAGGGAGAAGCTTCATTTGCAAAGAGTTCTTTTCTATTGTTTCTAACGAAATAAATCTATATGATCAAAATAAGGCTCAGTCACATCTTCCAAAACTAAAACTTACACAAACAACACAGAACACACACTAAAAAAAACAATTTTTTCTTGACTAGAATTTTCTGACGTTTTTGGGTGTCCGACATGTCAGAAAAATTTTGACATGTTGTTTCTGAAACATAGGTGTCAATAAATTTTTTTTTCTGACGTATTAGTGGGTAAAACGTCAGAATTTTCTGACATTATAGTGTATCATAGAAAATATTTTGACGTGGCAAATAGTCCCACGTCAGAAAATTTAGTCTTTTTTTTTATTATTTTTTTATTTGTTTGTTGAATTTACGATTAATTGCTTTTTTGTTTGCACCTTTCAATTTGTTTGATGTTGTTTGATCTTGAATTTTTGGTCAAGAAATTTGCTCCACTGCTTTGGTCATTGAATGATTGGCAGCGACAACATGGGTCGTCGAGAAAGCTTTTCTGCCAAGAGGCCTTAATTTCATCTCCTTTTTCAAAATGTCAAGGTTTGACTGGAATTTGACAGTGTTATTGATCTTAGATTAATAGATAGAGCCACAGAGAACCTGTCCAATTGCTACCACTACTTCACCAACAACCGTAGCCAGCACTTCCATGCCTACCGTTTTGCTATGTGAGCTTAAAAAATGTACTACCAAAGAACTGCAGAAGAACACTAAAGTGTACATTCAAAAAACAGAGGAGCTCTTGTATATATACCTGTGAGGAGCTCTTGTAGGAGCTAGAAACGGAGGGAGAGAGGACGACGGTCGGAGATCGATGGCGGAGAGACGGTCGGCGGGTTTAGCTGCGGAGGATCGGAGACTTCGTGAGAGAGAAACTACTGAGCTTGAGAGAGAGTATATATATATACGGCCGGTGGGTGGAAAAAAAAAAAAAAAAAAAGCTTGATCAAACTTCAGCTATGGCGGAAGAAAGAAAGAAAACGGAGAAAACAAGAGAAAAAGAAAAAGCTGAGAGCTATACCTTGGGCAGTGGTCTTCCAGCTGGGGGACATAAAAGATATATAAAAAAATAATGAATATTCAAATATTCAAATATTCAAAGCTGAGAGATGGGACGTATGCGAGCGGGGATTCCTGAAGCGCGC
>NC_081542.1:329795-340666 GCF_901000735.1 Corylus avellana | reverse complement strand
TAATTTCTGATTAAAATTAATCCGTTAGAAATTTTCTGACGTGGCAACAAAAGATGTACTGTAGCCACGTCAGAAAATGCCATTTTTTTTTGTAGTGACAAGACATTTAAAATTATACAGGAAAAGTCTACATAGTCCCCTCAAACTACTACCTAATCGACAATGTCTCCCAAAACTTTCAATTGTGACAATATTCCCTCCCTAAACTACCAAAAATTGTCAAATGTTCCCCCCAATGATAAAACTACTATTAGTAAAATAAAAACAAAAAATACTAAAAAAATTTAGAAAAAAACATAAAAATCTTTTTTTTCTAAAAAAAATCTATGGTATAAATTTAAAATAAATAAAAAAGTCATTTTATAAGAATATATATATATATATATATATATATATATATATATATATATATATATATATATTTGTTATAAAAACTGAAAATTTTGTTTTGTTTTATAAATCTTTTAAATAAAAATTTCCATTTAAAAAAATTAACAATTTTCGTTTTAAAAAAAAAATTAAAAATCGTCCTTTTTAAATTAAATTTTTTTGTTTTTTTTTTTAAAAAAAAAATTATATTTTTTTTAATTTGTAGAGGTATTTTGTCTTATTGAAAAATATATATATGGACATTTTTATCTTTTTGCTAGCCTGAGGGGACATTGATTACTTTACAATGAAATAATTTCCCTTCTCTACAAATGGACAGAAACGAAATTCCTTTTTGATTTGATGAATATTCTCTGTGTAAAGAATTAATTGGATTATGAATGTCTTTTAATTCTAAATCTATTGGACCTTCCATTTTTCCTTTTTTCTTGCCTTAAAAATTAAAATCTGACAGACTATAAATATTGAGTAAGGAGTTGAACTATTATTTACAAGCAAATAAAATTCTCAGGTCTTCAATCACAAACTCTCCAACCTCAATAATAGAAGAAGACGATGGAGAAGACTTATTTCAAAATGACTTTTTTATTCGTCTTCTTTGTTTCAACTTGTTAGTCTTTCTGTCTAATAATCTTTTTTATTTTATTTTTTAATTTTAAATATGATAGTCTTTATCTTTCTTAACTATAGGGTTTTTTTTTTTTAAATTAATTAATTATATTATTGGGATTTACATGATCATACTGACTAATGAAATACTAATGACAGGTGTATTATTCTCAATGCTACCAAGTCCTAAAGTCTTCAATTATTCCAAACTGATTTATCTTTTTAATATGCCAATTTATAATTTTTGGTCCAATTTTTGCTGGACACTGTTTTGGTCCAAAAAGATTAACCAAAAAAAAAAATCTGTCAACGACAAAATGTGGTTGGGAAAAATCCAGTGAGGATGCCTATTAATGATCACAAAAATCTCTATAACAATCATTAGCGATCACAAAAATTGTTGTTAATATAACTTAATAATACTTGATGTTTTCGCGGAAAATTGGCATGTTGAGGTAGGCATGCATTGTCGTATAGCTGATACCAATATTGTCAGCGATGACATTAATGTTTATTGACGTTGAGATTAATATTATTATAGCAAATACAGGCCGTGTCGTCGTTGATAATATTAATATTATTAACATTTTTTTTTGCCGATCATAATTATAATTTGTTTGGATTGCTGTTTTACTTTTCACTTTTTATATCAATTTGTGGCATTTTTTTAATACCATAAGAAATTCCAAGTCCCTCTCAACACATTGTAAATCAATTCTAAAACATAGTCTCTTAATGAGTGATCTCGATTAAGGGGCACCCCCTATTGTACGTTGTATTTAATTATAAGTTTGATCAATCACATGTATTTATTTTCTCAAATAAAAACATATAAATAAACATACAAGTAAAAATGGATTTGGAGGAATATAATTCTCCAAGGCTATACTCCTAGGACGCCAATGCCAATGACAATTAGGAGAATTATCTGGAATACCACGAGTGTTGGGACCAAATCTTATATATCCAGCCGTTGTATCAAAATGAAGTCTGGATTCCAGCTAGTTGAGTGTTCCCAATTATGGATATAGTGTAATTGGTTGGGACAAATGCCAAACAAAAAATGCCCTCGCCAAAAATATGTTTTTGTTCAACTAGAATGTTCCTTTTTTTTTAACATCAATATTGGACCGGCTGAAAAGAAAAATGACACGCTCGGAACTCGAACTAACTCTAAGCCGGATAGGTTGAAGCACGTGTCAAACACATGGTGCTCAAAGGAGAACCATGGAAGAATATCGGACGGTATGTATTGGACTTATAGTACGAGACCATGAAGGTAGAGTTATGGTAGCACGTTTGAAAAAAAAAAAAAAATTGGTAGATCCTACCGTTGTGGAAGCTCTAGCAGCATAACAAGCGGTGGAATTTAGCAGGAAGATAGGTTTCTATAATTTTTAACAGACACCTGTTACAAATGGTAAAGGAAATAAATTCTATATGCATGTCAATTTCTACAGTAAATAATAAACAAGGAAAAAATAGTTCCATAGAGTTGTACAAGAATACAATAATATGGACATCTAGCGAAATGGGATAATCATAGGATAGATTCGGATGAAGTGTGGACCTTATCAACAGCAACATCTCTTGAGAATGTAACCAACTTTTCTAGCAATCTCATATCGGCTGCACAAAAGTTTGCAGGAATACTTATATCATAGGAAGGAAGCCCAGGCTGCATGCTATTCAAGTTCACATCAATGGACTTGGATGCATATCCACAGGGAAATCTCATGAATGAATATATTGTTCCCTGCCAGACTCTCCAAGTCAGCCAATGAATAAGACAACATCTAAAAGCACAGATATCTAAAAAACTTAAGAAGAAAATACCATAACAAGATCCATATTATCCAGCTCAACCCTACTAAGAAATGCTTTCTGGAAGAAACTAGACAAAACTAGCGCTGAGCCCAATTTCATTTCATATACTGCAACTTGAACTGGCTGGACTACATCAATATATGCAGCATATTCATCTGATAATCGGTTAACAAAACAGGTTGCAGTTTTCTGGAAACCAAAATAAAAACAGGTATTTAGAATAACAACTTGAAATGGTACAGCAGTGAGGAATGGAAAAGCAAATAAGGGTTATCATCAAAATACTTTTCGCCTATCAAGTAATGCATAACTAACGTACCTGCGGCAGCCAGTTGCAAACTTGGTCAACAATCTGTGGTAAGTCCATGGCTCAACATTACTCACCATAACCTCCAAAGATATAACGAGTTTCAGAAACTCATCACATTGTTTGGGGGTGGCACGGCCACCCCCTTGGAGCTGCCCAAGAGAGTGGCTGAAACCACCCCTAGTGGGTACTAGGGGTGGCTCGGCCACCCCCATGAAGCCTAGGGGTGGCCGAAACCACCCCCAACCACCATGGAGCCTAAACCACCCCCTAAACACCATTAGGGGTGGTTTCGGCCACCCCCTAGGCTCCATGGAGCCACCCCGTTGGTGCCCAAGGGGGTGGCCGAAACCCACCCCTAGTGGTGGCTCCAACGGGGTGGCCGAAACTACCCTCAATCACCATTGGGGGTGGCCGAAGCTCCATGGGGGTGGCAGAGCCACCCCCAGTACCCATTGAGTGTGGTTTCGGCCACCCCCTTGGAGCCAAGGCCACCTCCAATTTTTTTTTCCTTTTCTTTCTTTTCTTTTTTTTTTTTTTTTTAAAA
Source organism: Corylus avellana (assembly GCF_901000735.1). Lineage (NCBI taxonomy): Eukaryota > Viridiplantae > Streptophyta > Magnoliopsida > Fagales > Betulaceae > Corylus > Corylus avellana. Next base: position 336,986 of record NC_081542.1, on the reverse strand, counting down.
AAATTAAGTAGGTGCCACGTGTCAATATCTGATTGGTCCACGTAGAATTCCGTTAGAAACTAACGGTCAACTAACGGATGGACTAACTTGGTTATTTATCAAAACTACAGGGACCTCCTGTGATAAAAATGAAACCCCAGGAGAGAAAAAATAAAGGTGTGAAACCCCAAGAAAGTATTTAACCCTTTTCAAAACTCTTTTCAAAACCTATGCTACTTCTCCAAACTTGAACATGGTTTTTGCGTTTGATAGGAGAAAAATATTTCAATTAAATTGGTATGGTAAAGGTTTAGATTGCATATTAATTAGACATAGTACATATAATTTTACCCATGCATAATGATAAAGCATAATCAACCTGTCATGTTTAACTTGTTAGATTATGTCTATCAAAAATTGGTTATCGATCTTACAATTATCAGCTTCTGATAATATACTTTTGTTGTACATTTTTCATTGATTAGGCTTTTCCACGGGAGTCACCCCTAGCAGTTGATATGTCAACTGCAATCTTAAAGCTGTCAGAGAGTGGGGAATTACAAAAGATTCATGACAAGTGGCTTGCAAGATAAGCTTGCAGCTTAGAAAGAGCAAAGCAAGACATATGAAAAATTATAAACAGATAAATATCACAATTTTATGCGGAATTAACAGATATTTATCAAAAGAAACATTCACCAAAATATGAACAATCACACAAAGATTTTGGTGACGAAGAGAAAACCTTTTAGAAACCGATCTAAAAGTAAAACCTCTCCGGGGCAGCCAAACCCAGGAAATCACTATCAAAAGATTATCCAGAGATTACAGACACTAGGAATACTTACAACCCTTTGCAAGACCTTGACTCTGTAAGATCGACAAGCCTCCAACTTGTCTCCTCGCTCACAATCTTCTTCAACGTGATTCTCCTTTATCGGACCCTTCCGATAGACTTCAATTAAGCACACAATCAATACTAACAAAAATCCTCTAAGAGGAATCAATTTGGCTCACAACAAAATAATCACTCAAGCACAGCCTCACACGAACTCTCTGGGGGTGAAAATTCGTGCCTCTCTCTTCTATAATGATGTATATATACCCTCGACAAAACCCTAGACCTAACCCACTTAAAAACACGTTTTTGGGCCTAAAACTTACGGGGGGTCCGGACATGTTAATGGGCTGTCCGGACACGGCTTTGCGGAGCAAAATTTTAGTTTCTGGAAATGAGGTCCGGACCCGGGGAATTGCGGTCCGGACCCGGCCTGTCCAGTCTTCATCAACAGCTCCGATCGATGGGCGTTTGTGGTCCGATTGAGCTGAAATTTTGCAGGGACGTTCATAACACATGAATCTACATTATGAACGGTGGAGATTGGATTCTGAGCATTCTATATCAGTGTTTGAGCCATGAACAGTAGCATCTGCATTTTGGAACTGAATTAAGCCAACACAAGAACTAACAAACTCCCCCTTTGGCAATTCAGTGACAAAACCAAAATGTCGAGCCAATCCCATCATCTCCCCATATTTACTCCCCCTTTTTGTCACAGAATGACAAAAGGTCTTCATGTTTCCTGAAACACTTCACAAAATACATCAAGACATATGTGGAACAAGAAGACATAAATAAAACCCATGATAAAAAAATGACGTAGAATGCGTGATTATAAAGAAACATCAGCAAAACTCCCCCTCAATGTATGACTCAATTAACAACAGGAAACTGGAAATGCAAAGCATGTTTCTCCCTCTTAAAAGTTAAATGAACACACATGATAACACATCAATGACTCATGTATTGCACAATGAATATCCAAATATGCTCCAAATATGCAAAATATACATGAGACTAGAAATGGCTAGAAACTCATATTGTTTAACCCAAGCCAAGAAAATGTTCCATTCAACCTATGCTTGTGTGGTGTGTGGGTAAGTCATCCAAAGAGAAAAATTTTCAATTTACAAAATGAGGAGAAAGTTTCACCACCATGAGGTTTTGACAAGTATATCAAATCAAAAGTCAAACCTTATCATACTAGGGCCTAGCCACTCTCATCCTATACAATTCTCTTTGTAAAATATTTTGCACAAGTTTGACACAGTGAAATAAATTCCTTTTGGAATATGATCTTTTGATTTTATTTGTTTCACTATTTTGTTTATTTTTCTCTTTGAGAAAGTGTCCTTAAACTTTTGGTGCTTATCACAACAGAGAAAGCATGGAATTTTTAAGCCCTAGGTTCAACTAGCATATGGTCAATTTGAAAAATATGACTAGTCAAAAAACCTCATATGGCTACCTAACAGACCTCACAAATAAAGTGAAACAAAACCTCAATTTAAGCTTAACTGTGCACAAGAAATAAAGCATAGGCAAAAAGTACCACATAAGCTCAGGCTTTAGGTAACCACAAAAACAAGTCCATTGACACAAATTTTCATCTCATGCATATTAAGAATATTCCAAGACGTAAGGAATTAAATTCATAAAAAGCAACATGAGAAATTAATGAACTATCTAGGTGCATAAGACAAAATAAAGAAAGAAAAAAAAAAACAACCAAAGTAAAATATTTTTGTCTTTTTGTTATTTTTCACAAAAGAAATGCACACAAACAAAATACAATTTCAAAACAAAATAAAACAAAAATGCAATGAAAAACGAAAAACAACATGCTCTAGGATATGCAAAGATATGCAAGAAAAACAATCCTAGACATGTGGGTGACTCACCTAACATAAGGTGAGATCATCACCACTCCCCCTCAAGGGGTGAATGGTATCATCCTTCCTAACCCAAACTTGAGAAATCTTAGGTCTAGACTTATGACTTTGCTTAAACTTATCTAGCCTAGATAGCACTTCTCTCATCATTATGACCAAACCCTCACTTTCTTTCCTAGAATAGAATTTTTATTTATATGCACATGAGGTTTCAAATTAAAACAGTGAGGTCGAATGTGACCCACTTTGCCACAGTGATGACATGTAGGGACAAACCTTTGTGAAAGTAATTTCCTAGGAGGATGCACGACTCTAGGTGTAGGGCAAGATGCTTGAGGCTCAGCTCAATGTAGATTTTCTTACGCTCAATGTAGATTTTCTTACCTTTATTACCTTGAGGAGTCGGAGCAACTACTTGCTTTTCTTCACATGAAGATTCTTCTACTTTCACTGGATTAACAAAAACAGTCTTTGAAGTAGAAGCACGGTTAGAAGACAAAGAAGCAGTTTTATCAAATCCTAAGCCAGATCTGTCGCTAGATTACTTTTGAATATGCAACATTTTATCAAGCTTTTCACTAGAGAATTTACTCAAGTGATTTCTAGATGCAACCAGATCATTTTGAAGGGATTTATTTTTAGTAATTAACACATGATTTTCAGATTTGAGAGTATTGCAAACAACATGTGAATCACTCAAAGATTTCAACAAATTATCCCTTTCAAGCTCAAGATTCTTAAAATCCTTAACAATTTTCAAGTTAGTATTTCTAAGCATAGAAAACTTTTCCATTAAATTGTTAAAGGAGTTTTGAAGATCATTAACCCTATTTGATTCATTATCAGGGGCAGACTGAACATCTGATTGATTAGAATCATCAGAATCATAAGATGCACCAAAAGCCATATAATTAGGAGTTTCTTCCTCATCAGTGTCACTCAATGTAATATTGAAAGCTTTTTGACCTTTTGGCTTATTACTCTTGAGGTTAGCACAATCCTTTTGCACATGACCATAGCCAGAACACTCATAACATTTTGGACCACGTGGGTCTCTTTCATTTCTACCCTGAGTACTCTCTTTTTGTTTTCCAAATTTCTTGGAAATTCTATGTTCATTCCTAAAATACTTTCTAGCTATCAATACAAGTTCCTCATCATCTGGTGAATCCTCATCAGATAACTCATCAGATAACTTCTTCCTAAGAGTTCTAAGGGCAATATCCTTATTTTTCCTAGGTTGAGGCAAGGAAAACTCATAAGTTTGAAGAGCACCAACTAACTCTTCTATCCTCATGGTATTAAGATCAGTGCATGACTCAATAGCAGTTACCTTCATTCTGAATCTTTCAGGGAGGGATCTCATAACTTTTCTAATAAGCTTAGTGTCAGAAACTTTCTTTCCTAAATTTATCATGGAATTTCTAATTTCACTAAGTTTACCAAAAAATTCATTGAATGTCTCATCCTCTAACATTTTAATATCCTCAAACTGAGAAACTAACATTTGAAGTTTTGAAGCTTTAACAAGATTAGTTCCTTCATACGTAGTTTCTAGGATCTCCCATGCATCCTTGGCACTATCACAATTTGAAATTCTAGAGAACTCAGTTTGTGAAATTGCCAAGCATAGAGCATTCATAGCTTTGTCATTCGCCATACGAGTTTGTTTTTCAACATTAGACCATTCAGCTGTCGGCTTATCTGGAGCTTTAAATCCAGATTCAATGACATGCCAAACATCTATGGATTTTAAGAAAAATCTCATATGGGATTTCCAATAGCCATAATTTGATCCATCAAAATTAGGCACAGTGTTAAGGGTTTGAGACATCTTAAACAATAAACAAAGATCACACTCAGGAATTTAATCCTTCACAGAGTGAACCCGCTCTGATACCAATTGAAAAATTATAAACAGATAAATATCACAATTTTATGCGGAATTAACAGATATTTATCAAAAGAAACATTCACCAAAATATGAACAATCACACACAAAGATTTTGGTGACGAAGAGGAAACCTTTTAGAAACCGATCTAAAAGTAAAACCTCTCCGGGGCAGCCAAACCCAGGAAATCACTATCAAAAGATTATCCAGAGATTACAGACACTAGGAATACTTACAACCCTTTGCAAGACCTTGACTCTGTAAGATCGACAAGCCTCCAACTTGTCTCCTCGCTCACAATATTCTTCAACGTGATTCTCCTTTATCGGACCCTTCCGATAGACTTCAATTAAGCACACAATCAATACTAACAAAAATCCTCTAAGAGGAATCAATTTGGCTCACAACAAAATAATCACTCAAGCACAGCCTCACACGAACTCTCTGGGGGTGAAAATTCGTACTTCTCTCTTCTATAATGATGTATATATACTCCCGACAAAACCCTAGACCTAACCCACTTAAAATCACGTTTTTGGGCCTAAAACTTACGGGGTGTCCGGACATGTTAATGGGCGGTCCGGACACGGCTTTGCGGAGCAAGATTTTAGTTTCTGGAAATGAGGTCCGGACCCGGGGAATTGCGGTCCGGACCCGGCCTGTCTAGTCTTGATCAACAGTTCCGATCGATAGGCGTTTGTGGTCCGATTGAGCTGAAATTTTGCAGGGACGTTCATAACACATGAATCTACATTATGAACGGTGGAGATTGGATTCTGAGCATTCTATATCAGTGTTTGAGCCATGAACAGTAACATCTGCATTTTGGAAGTGAATTAAGCCAACACAAGAACTAACAACATAGACCGCCTTCCACTTGAAAGTTTTTGGGGGCTCTTTTTATTGTGTAGCTCAGCTTGTGTGGTTGCTCTACTTTTGTATTTTGTTACGATGGTTCACCAGTACATGAGACATTCTGGCCGGGGCTCGCAATCATTTCTCTCATTTGTTAAAGAAAAGGAAAACCATGGTCATAAAATGGAAGGGTCGGAAGAAAGCATAGCGAAGAGAAAACGAAGGAGAAGAGAAAACGAAGGAAGAGGGTATCAAATGGAAGAGTCCAAGAACATGAATCTATAAATTTCTAATATTTACGCTATATTGGCTATGAAGCATAGTTAGTTCTAGACGAGTATCCTTCTTGTTGATAATTTAAGAGAGAGAAGAACATACCTACGTAAGACAGATGGATCTCACAACTTCTTTCTAATAAAATTCGAACAGCTTAAAACCAAGAGAACAAAATGGCCCTTTAGGTCCTCTTTCCCATTATCATGACTGCTCCCTCATCTATGCTATTTATTTTACAGAAATTATATGCTAACATTCGTTCTTAAGCAGTGTGTACGTGGAAAACCATGGACTCTTCTTGATCTCATCACTTTCCTAAACATGGGTTTAGATTTCGTGGAAAAGGGGTACATACACAGTGTCATGATCAATACGTTGGAGGAAAATATATACGTTTTTTTCGTTAAAAATTATTCCTTTAAAAAAGGTCATTTAAAATAACATATCGATATATACATGTACACACCATTAGATTCAATGAAACAAAATCTGAACCGTGAAATAGTTCATCTCCATTTCAAAGATCCTATTCCCTAGAAAGTAAGCCACTACAATTGGAATGGATGAGTTCTTTCTAAATTTTTTGACCGAGTTTTTTGCTTAGATATCAGAGGCAAGGAGAAGAAGAGAAGTATAAATAAAGAGAAAAATATATGTTTGATATTCTAAATTGATTGAAGTTTATTTTGAATTCAAATTCAAATTTGGGTGATATATAGAGATCTGAACCTGGTGGTAGTCCCCTGGTTTGATGGGAATACGACAGTTTCCTTCTATGATAATAGCTAGAAGGAAATGAATTGGAAGTCTATTAAGAATATGTAATTGTGTAAAAGTAGGTACAGAAGGTGGATATATTTAGGTTTCATTGCAACTATCAAGACTCTTATTTGAAGATGATAAATCCAAATGTCTTCTCTTGTAACTGTCGATTGATTCATCTTCAGTAGCTACACTTCTGTTTGAGTTCTTCTCCATTTGCCTTCTCTTGGAGCGGCTTTTAACATCCTCTACCTTTTCATCAGCAAAACTAAGAAATGTTCGAAGACGTTTAGACCCTGAGCTTGAACCAGGAGGCTTAAGTTCCTCTGGATAGTGCCTGCTGAACTGGCGCATCATCAGAAACAAATATACAATGAGAGCAAGCAAGCAAGCAGTCCCACATATGGCAAAAAGGCCCCAGAAGCTCTTAAGCTGAAGGCGATCCACTTCAAACTTTGTGCCTTGTTTAGTGCATGCACTTCTCATAAGCCATTTATCATGGATTCTCTGAAGGTCTCCGTTCTCCGACAGTTTTAAAATGGCAGTTGACATGTCTATTGCTAGAGGTGAATCCCGTGGAAAGGCCTGATCATGAGACATTAAGAATAAAACCATGATAGGTCCTCAAGTGCCTGACATGAATTCTAAAAACAAGTAGTGCAGGGAAGTATAAACTTACAAATCCCCACCCGGC
>NC_081542.1:313035-329695 GCF_901000735.1 Corylus avellana | reverse complement strand
AGACATTCGTCAAGAAAACCAGAGGCGGCAAAGTGAACAAGGTCTTTTATTATTAACCCTAATTCTAACTTTTCACTCTTCTTTCTCTGCCTCAATCCTTTTTTTCTTTTTTGTTTTCTTCATCACAGCAAGTGAGAGAGCACTATCTCAGAGACGATATTTACTGTGGAGCTCCCATCTGCAAAGTGTGCGATTCCTCTGCTGCTCGCTTGAGTCCTTCTGCTTCCACCATTCTCATTGTCGACACAAATGTTGTTCTCAATCAGGTAATTGTCAATTTTCAAATTTTTGTATGCTTACTGATTTTTTCCTACTATTTGATATTGTTTTGTTTCGAATTATTTGATTGCAGATTGATTTGCTTGAGAACTCAGCAATTGATGATGTTGTCATGCTATCGATCGTGCTGGACGAGGTTAAGAACAAGAACATGTCGGTGTACAATAGAGTTAGAGCTCTCTGCAGCAATTCCTTGAGGAGGTTTTTTGTGTTTGCTAATGAACACCACAAGTATGCTCCTTTACTTTATCATGTAATTATTTTAATCTATTTGAATGCTTCTACCGACATGTGGTGACCATGGCTCATATAATCTTTAGCTTGCAATAGACTAGGTATCATATTTGCCATGCTTGTTCTATTGGGATGCCTTTGAGCTTTGAATGTGTACGAGTCTCTATTGATGTTTTACACTTGATTGAAGCATGCTCACACGGGGTAGTAGTACAATTTTCATAGGATGTGCAGCTGTGATCCTTTTGGCTTTGGTAAATTTTATGGGCCTAGTGGACTTGGAATATATGCATGAATTTTTGAGTTACAAGACAAAAATGAATGTTTATTAGTATTTTCTCTTCTTCCTTTGTGGTTATCCCAGCAGTTGTGATTAATTTCTCAACTTCAATTTGATTTCATGGTTATTGCTTTATGTTTTTTCTTTTATAGTTGTTGGTGATGATGTTGTTTTCACCATTGGGTTTTATTCATTATGTGATATTGTTTCCCTTTCTTTACTTGTAGGGATACTTTTGTCAAGGAAATGAATAAAGAAAGTAAAAATGATCGTAATGACAGAGGTTTGCTCTTTGCATGATTACAGAATTCTGAGAATTTATGATATGCTCCACGGTTATAGACATTGTTTTATATCAGTAACTTGCTTGTTCATCTATACTCTTAATTAAAGAACACCCTCAAGCAGTGTTCACCCTTAAAGTTTGCCCTTTCCATTCTATGGAAGTCCTTCAAACTTGAAATTTTAGTTTATAGGAACAAATGGTAAGTGAATCTTATTACAATGATTTGATAATTATAGTAGAATGTAAACTTTTCATGCCACTAATTCCCCCCTCTTTCTGCTCTCCCCTCTCTCGCTCTTGCAAATAACTACTAATTTCAATTAATTATCTTCCACCTACCTTCTCTCCTTCCTCTCCAACAACACTGAAATCATAAATTTTATTCATGCACACGTAAGTGTGTGATAATCACTGCTTGGTAGCTATAATCTTTGACTTACTTCATGATGGCATTTTCAAATTTCCAAGTCTTGACATCCATAAGTCTCAAATCAGCAATTCGGGTGGCTGCTCAATGGTATCAGAGTCATCTTGGTGGTGCAGCTCAGGTTTTACTTATTACTAATGATAGGGAGAATAAGAGGAAGGCTATAGAAGAGGGCATTTCTGCAGAGACAAGTAAGAATGTTTTGTTGTAGTTCTGGCATCTCATCACCAGCACCAATATCTGCATAGTGCTTATCAACATTGCCATCATCATGATTATGATTATTTATCATAATTATTGTGGATGAAGCTTACTTGTGAATTGTTGTCTTGGTTTCAGTTGAGTCATATGTGAAATCATTGGTTCGACCTGATTTGCTTGACTTGCTAGTGCAACCTTCATCAGAAGATGTTGACATGCAGGAAGTTGAAGATTTGAGACCTTCCAAGAGGAAAGTCATTTATACCGAGGTTTGTTGTTTGAGTTTGCATATCTTCATCGTTTTTGGGTTTAGTTAGTTCTGAGGTCCATGAAAGAAAGAAGTGGTTTAATAATTTTATTTCTCTCTGATCTCTTTTTAGCATAAGCCCATGTCTGAGATTACTTCTGGATTGCATCGTGGAATATACCATCAAGGAAAACTTCGTGTTAACCGTTATAATCCATTTGAAGCTTATATCGGGAGTGAGAGTATTGGTGATGAAATAATTATTTATGGGCGTACAAACATGAATAGGGCTTTTGATGGTGACATAGTGGCAGTAGAACTTCTGCCCCAAGATCAGTGGCATGAGGAGAAGTCTCTATCTATAGCAGATGAAGGTATGTTAGTCCTCACACCTTTTGGGTCTTTTAGAAGGTAGATACCTGTTTAAACATATTATTATTATGTACGTGATCCATGTCTGTGCAACTGATGCATCTTCAAACTGCGAAAAATAGGCCTAAAAAGTCGCTTAGGTGTGAAGGACAGTGGATGGATCCTTCTTGTTTGTCTTTGTCCCATTCATTAGCAACAAGAATTATGCAAGTGGAAAATGGAAAAATATAATTATATAGTGTCCTGTTTGGGTTGGTGTTTGAATCTGTGAGCTGAGGTTGGCTTGAAAAGTTTCAAGTCCCTTTTTGTTTTTAAAGTTTCATTTGGGATGGGAAATGAGCAACACTAACAATAGAGAGGATACAGAGGGGAAAACTCTTTTGCTGAGAGAAAGTGAATAAAATCAGGAAAGATATAACTACATCAAAAGAACAAGCAGGGGAGAACAGACTCATAGGACCTGTATTGGTTTTATCTATCAAAGCCCCCAGCAAGTTGGAGTTTTCCTTGACTAGCCTGAATTTGCAGGAAGACAGAACAGGTTGCCTCCACAGCTTGCCCTTTCAGACAATGGCTCTAGTTGAGGGTTAAACTAAATGACCTCTCTCTTGCCAGCTCAAACTTTGCGTTTGGTTGAGAGTAAACTTGAGTCCATTCCCCCCTGCTTCCAAAATAAAATCTCTTAAATGGTACTTTTACCACCTTGCAGAGGATGTGGAAGAAGATGTTCATCTAGCTCCAAGCAGTGCTGATGATGCTCCTAGAACTGCAATTCTAGTGCAGGGTTCTGCTGGAGACACAAATGCTGTCTCATCTCGTCCATCCGGCCGTGTTGTTGGTATTATAAAACGTAACTGGCATTCGTAAGTTGACTTCTTATTCAGAGACCTTCTGTGTTTTACAAAATTATTGTGATTGTATTACCATGTTCAATTATGCTTTTGTTTATATACATTTCTCCGTTGAAAATTATGTGGTCATCATAGTTTGACCTTTCAGTCTCTTTGGTAGTATGTAGTATTCGTATTAGCTGTTCTTAATTCTTTTAGGATTCTTATTTTTGTGGAAGAATAATAGTGGGTATGTTTTTTTCTTAGTTGGCTGATGCCTTTTCTTTTTTTTTTTTTTTTGTTCTGAATATTGATTAGTTGTGGAACTCAGTACCTATTCTTATCATGTGTTCTGGCAATTTATCTTTGTTATCACTAGTTTGCTTTGGATGTCCCATCCTTCAATGCATGGTACTGCACTAATAACATCTAAATGATAGACTCTTCTGATTTAATATTTGTCCTTATATTCTCTAGTGACAGCCTGACATTCACGGAAGTCAATAATGAACTCTGATTGAGCCTTGTGCAAATGATGCTTATAGCTTACCTCTGTGTCATATTTGTGGCTGGCTAGATGCATGTGAACCACTTGTTATTCATGGTGCATTGAGTCTTATTCTTGTTGGTCAAAAGTACTTATAGCATCCTTTAGTTAACTAATTATTATATTTTAGCTTACAAATGCCTAATCTTGTTTAATGCTCTGGCTAGTCTCAGCCACTTGCTGACATTTTTTAGTAATGGGTTCAGTTTTCTGATATAAGCTTAAATGATTTTGTGCAGTTATTGTGGATCTTTAGAGCCAATGCCTATGCCTGCAGGTAGTGGTGGTACAGCCCATGCCTTATTTGTCTCCAAAGATCGCAGAATCCCAAAGATTCGGATCCAAACCCGGCAGCTTGAAAATCTTCTCGACAAGAGAATTATTGTGGCAGTTGATTCTTGGGACCGTCTATCTCGATATCCTTCTGGCCACTATGTACGGACCATAGGAGAAATAGGTGACAGAGATACTGAAAGTGAGGTATGTAATCTCAATGTCCTTCTGGCCACTGTGTACGGTACGGACCATAGGAGAAATAGGTCTAAAAGTGAGGCATTTTAGAGAGAGAGAGAGAGAGAGAGAGGACACCGTGTATGGAGTGAGGCATTTCAGAGAGAGAGAGAGCAGACCTAGATTTTAGGGTGATATACCTATCAACTGACTGACAATTTTAGATGAAAACAATGTCAATTCGTTTTGTTGGTGCTGCAGGTGGTCTTGATAGAGAATGATATAAACTCAAGACCGTTTTCTTCTCAAGTTCTGTCATGCTTGCCACCATTACCATGGTCTGTGTCTTCTGAAGATTTGGCAAATCCTATTAGGCAGGATTTGCGACATTTATGTGCCTTTAGCGTGGATCCTCCAGGTACGTTACCCATTGGTTCATCTTTTCACTTTTCTTGATCAATAGCCATCACCATCGTCATCTACAATGCTTCTCTTTTTTATATATTTATTGGTTTGTTTTGTTATGATATTTCTTGATTTTGGACATGTTTTGGATAGTTTATTAGATATTAAATATAATAATGCATCCATCTGGACTGGTTTGTGCAGGATGCAAGGATATTGATGATGCACTGCACTGTACCTCTCTTCCAAATGGAAATTTTGAAGTTGGAGTTCGTATCCTATAACCTGCTGAAAATGTCAATATAAATGGAGTTTGATGTTGATTGCATTTTAAGGTTGACTGTGCATATAAAGGAAAATATACATATTATATGTTTCTATCCATGGGTTGCAAAAGGAAAGATCTTTGGCTCTCAGTAAATAGTTATTAGTACTAGGTCTTTGGATTTCAAGTGGTATTGCTTATATAGACATTGTAGCAGATTACAAATTATATAACCCCTTAAATATATTGTTGTTATACATATTGGATCACTTAGTATTTTTATGGGAAGAGGCTTTTTGATGTTGGTATGTTATTCTTCTCCACATATAGTTCCTTGTGAATGTTTGTTGTTCAAGTGTCAACATATAGCCACAATGTTCATCTTTAATGACATTCAATTAGATATTGCTGATGTAACGAATTTTGTGCACCCCGGCACCCCACTTGATGATGAGGCTGCACGAAGGGGCACATCTGTGTACCTTGTTGAGCGTCGTATTGACATGCTTCCAAAACATCTTACAGAAGGTAAACTGTTTTCCTCCTATTCTTCTCATCTTATGAGTACACTATGCTATATGGAGTGTTTCTTGTTCTTGTGGTTGATTGTTTTTTGGTGTAAAGCTCATTCAGTTTAGTTTTTACCTTGCAGATATATGTTCTCTTCGAGCTGATGTGGAAAGGCTAGCATTCTCTGTTATTTGGGTATGTGTTACTTCACTATTAAATCATGATAAGACATCTGGTAATTCTGATTTTGTTTATTTTCTAAGAAATAAGCATTTCTCTTATAAGTGAATGTTTTAGAAGGAGCAGAATTCCAGATACCTGCAATTTGTTAATTGGTGATATTTAATGTGAGAAAAAATCCCAGTTTATAAGCTCTCTCCCTCACTATTAAACGTGCTTGCAGTGGTGGATGGAGGGCCCTCCCTGGCTTTTGAAATTCCTCCCTTATATTATGCTGAGATTTATAAATTTAGTTTTTTTTTTTTTTTAATTTTTTTAAATGAGTAAAACAATTATATTGGCTCTTTATAATCCAAAGATAATTACGTACATTGTATAAGTATAATTTAATTTACTTATTATGTTAAAATTGATTATTACTAACCATGTAATCGTAATGTTCAACGCCTTATACACATGGATGGCTAGTAGCACATCATAACTTGCTTCTTTCTAGTGTTTTTTTTTTCCTGGTTCTTTTTAACTTTAGTTCATTTGTCTCTCCTTATTAGGGGGTTCTTTTGTATACTTCCTGTGTACTAGAGTTGCGTTCTTGTATGCTTTTTTGATGAGATTATTACTTATAAAAAAGAGAGTTACTTTTACAAACATCGTGTTCCAGAACTTTACACAAACTATATTCTACCATTGATTTTGAAGATTCAAATTAGGTATCTAGAGATGCAAAATTGAGGTTTGTTTGAGTTTTGTGAATGAGAATTTTAAGAAAGTGACATTAATTCTATTTTCATATGAGGTAATGGTTAATTGCTGCTCAATGGGTTATCTGCTTACACGGTGTCCATTAATTTCACTTTTGTGCGACACCTAGATAGGGTTAGATGAGCTTGTGATCTTTGTCTTTGTCTCCTTGAGACTAGGCCATTAAATATCAATATAGGCAATATTGTGATAGGCTACTAATGCTAAAGTTTCTAATCTCAACATATAACCTGGCCCCCCTTGGAGAAAGTTTTGGCTTTGCCTCTGCGTGCATGACTAGCCTATGTGGTTTACAAGTGTGTGTTTATTGTGGATACACATTTGTTAAATTACTTCTCAAGGACAAAAGCTTATCTCTCAATACATATACTGTTCCTTGTATGTAGATGCAGTTTATCTTGAATATGGTATTACGTGTTTTTGGTGGGAGGTGATTCACTTCAGATAATATATTTTGTATTTCTTTAGAAATGTTGAGGAACAAATCATCTTTGCCTTTACCTGAGAGGTGTTATGCACCTAATTGAACTGATATCATCTGACCAATGTGACAGACATGCATAGCCACATTCGTATGTAGACAAATGCACGCATATGCCTTAATGCAAATTCACATGCGCATAGGTGGCATTGCTGATTGAGCTGAATGTGTCTGAGATGTCTTTTTTTTTTAGGTTTCCTACTTTCATATTTGCCTAATTTCAGGAGATGACACCTGAAGCAGAGATTATTTCTACAAGATACACAAAAAGTGTTATAAAATCTTGTGCAGCATTGTCTTATATTGAAGCTCAGGCAAGGATGGATGACAGGTGCTATTCTATTCCAATCTTGGTTGATTTCTGCAAATTAACTTAATTGCTAGGCTGGTTCTTTAGTAAAATGTATGAACCTTTGTATTTCTTCTCCAATTATAATGATGATGCATCTTTTTATTTAAGGAGCTATTCACACCCCCACAAGAATTTCCTCATCCCCACATAAGTCTTTATAACCAATTGACTAAATTGCCCTTTGTTTCTGATTTCCCTAACAACTAGTTGCCTTGTCATCTGTTTCACGTTGGTGGCTATTCACCTCTATTTTTTCCCTGTCAATTGACAAATTGGTTGCTCTTATATTTAAGCACTAATCCTTATTTTTTTTCCCTTAAATTATTCAAACTACCAAGATACAGGTCGTGGTGGATCTCAACCTTTTTTTTTTGTTGAAGTGTATTGTCTCTTCTCTTCTCTTCTTTTGTCTTGGTAGTATGAAATTGTTTTTATTGTCTTTGTTGATTACTGCTAATCCTATAACCTGCGGGGAAAGATTGAGCATGTCTCGTCTGTTCCATTTTCATAATGAAATATAATGCGGTCTTATTTCCATTTGTAATGTTTTTCATTTCATTTCATTTTTATGTTGAAACTGTTTGATTGCTTTCATGTTATTTTCAGTCGGTTGGTGGATCCATTAACCACAGATTTGAGAAATATGAATGGTCTAGCAAAGGTAAGCTTTCTTTGGAGATTACTTTAGCCATTTGTTCATGATATGAATGGACTGTATCTTACTTTTTTCTGTTTGGATTTCCCTGAAAGGTCTGGTTTTTACTTGCCTGCAGATAATGAGGTTGAGGCGTATTGATAGAGGAGCCTTAACTCTTGCTTCTGCTGAAGTCAAGTTTCAAATTGACACTGAGACTCATGACCCTCTTGATATTGGTATGTTTTGAATGGCAAGTTTTCTTTTCCTATAGATCCCAATTAAAAAAAAAAAATGGTTTTTTAATTATGGTGAAAATGAGTCACCTGTCCTAATTCCTTGATCCATTTCTAAATAATCATCTGGATCCGTAAACTATTTACTAATGGCCTAGTCCAATGGCCCAATGATTCTTTTGAAATCTTTTCACTAGCATAAATGATATAGTGTATGCGGACTGGAAAGGTTAGAACATTATATGGTATAGGTTTATGGTTTTCTTGATTGGTTCCTATTTTAAATTATTTTTTTGATATTGCTAATACATGAGTTGTTTCTGCAGGTATGTACCAGATTCGGGAAGCAAACCAAATGGTTGAGGAGTTTATGCTTGCTGCTAATGTTTCAGTTGCACAAAAAATCCTCAAACATTTTCCTTTGTGTTCACTGCTAAGGTAAATTGGTGGTTTTACATTGTCATCTCTGCTCTCTGTCTCTCTTCTGGAATGACCTCTTTTTCTTGCTAGATAAGCCATGAGGGCAAAGTGCATCCCCATCCAACCCCCCAACCTCTTTCCTCCCCCCCCAACCAAATTGGCATTAATGTTGGTTATGGTTCATATTTTGACTAGAGTCTTCATTTAGAATTTAATGTTTAGTGTGTACAAATGTAAGTCCCCGCCTTAATAAATACTATAGGTGCAAGGCTTATTATCACATGGAAAACTAGGCATGCATTTGATTTAATCACATATGCATGGTTAATCATCTTTGTTTAAATCTTTATTGCCCTTTCCAATGCTGGGCGTTACACAAAAAGTACACATGAGAACATCATATACATGTTTTTTCTCATTCAAATTTAATATCCATTTTACCATTTGTTGGAAGAGCATTGGATGTATCCACCTTTGCTACAAGTACATACTTTTGTCCAAATTATGTGGTTGTGGCAGGATATAATGTCATTGCTGTTTTCGAACTGTGCCAAACTATGTCTCCTTATGGGTGCTTTTTCTGTGTGCAGGCGTCATCCTATTCCAACCAGGGAGATGCTTGAACCTCTGCTACGCACAGCTGCTGCTGTTGGTATCAACTTGGATGTTTCTTCATCAAAAGCACTGGCTGATTCACTTGATCATGCTGTGGTATGTCTTGCAATTTGGCTTATTTAAGTTATGCATGCTTTGTCTGGCTTTTTTATTTTATTTTATTTTATTTTTCAAATAAAACCTTGTGGTGTTGCTTACCTCGATTTCACATTAATTTGCCAGGGTGATGATCCATACTTTAATAAGCTGATCAGGATATTGGCAACCAGATGCATGACACAGGTAACTCCACTTGAATAGTTGACTGAATTCGGAATTATTTCTTCTGGAGACATTTCTAAAATTATTTATTTATTTTTTTTCATTTTTTTTTCCTTGGATTACAAATTTAGGCAGTTTATTTCTATAGTGGGGATCTCAGCCCTCCAGAATATCATCATTATGGGCTTGCATCACCTCTGTATACTCATTTCACTTCACCTATAAGGAGATATGCTGGTTAGTGTCAGTTTTTATCATGTGGTGTTTGGTGGATACATGGTGAATGTTTTATTGTAAATTGAGTTTGGGACTTACTGTTCTTGCAGATGTCATTGTACACCAATTGCTTGCTGCTTCTTTAGAGATATACAAGCTTCCATCAATATTCCAGGACAGACCCCAACTTACTAGTGTTGCTGACAGTATGGAATACTTTACCCTGTTAAAACTTTGTTTCCATGCTACATGATTGTTCAATCATTCTTCATATTAGTTGTGCTGTTGGATGCTGAATAATTTTGCATGATACAAGAAAAAATCATTTGCAGCTAGTTTGCATATATTATGCATACATTTTTGAAAGTCACTTTTTTTTGTCTTAATGAATTTAAAGTGCATGTGCTTTCACTTTCTGTTCTTATGTACTGTTGTGAAAACTTTGATTTGGTTATTCCAGATTCCATGTCTCGTATTTCAGAATTCAAATATGTTTTCTATATTGAATGTATTCAGTTTTTGAAACTGAGGTCAACTCAATTAATTTTCTTTCTCAATTTCCCCATTATCATGGTTAGTTTATTGTATGCTTTCTCTATAAAGTTTAAATGGGCCAATGTGTATGTCGAGATTTAAGAATGCTGATTGCTGTAAATTTCTTCAGATTTAAATTATCGACATAGAAATGCTCAGATGGCGAGCAGGGCCTCAGTAGAGCTGCATACTCTTATCTACTTCAGAAAACGGTATATACCATGGGCTCTCTCTCTCTCTCTCTCTCTCTCTCTCGTTAGCACAAATGCAAATGTAATTTGTCTTTGCTCATGTAGGCCCACAGACACCGAGGCCAGAGTAGTGAAGATAAGAGCCAATGGCTTTATTGTATTTGTGCCCAAGTATGTTTCTAACTTCTCGCTGGATTATCTCTTGGCATTTTTATCGTTTATGTAAATTCTTCCTTCAGTGATCCAGCTTTTGCTCTGCCATACTCCAAAAAGTTAAAAGAGGAAAATTTGAGAAAAATAAGTAAATAAATAGAGGCAAATACGTTTGTGTAGCTTGTCAAGATAATTACTCCAAAATGACAGATTTCTTAGTTCTGGATAACTCCATTAGCTTTGTTTACTTTTTTCCTTTTTTCTTTAAGGTATGGTATTGAAGGGCCTGTGTACTTGACACCAAGAAGCGAGAAGGGCAGTGGAGAATGGTATGTCGACGAGCAACAGCAGAAGATTAAAAAGATGGATGGTAGCGTTTCTTATAATGTTCTGCAGACAGTACAAATTCACATGGAGGTTGTGGAGCCACAGCCCAACCAGCCGAAACTCCAGCTCACCCTTATTTAGACGAGTCGATGACATTTTCCGTTGTATCTCAATATCAATGTTTATGAAACTGCAATTATGTTTGGTTTGAAACATTAAGTGGAGTCCAGTGGGATAGATTAGGAAATCAGGCATACTGTAATGTCTTGATTTAATTTTGATCGATTTATTTGTTTCTTGTGTATTCCTGGTTTCAAGTGTGCTTCTGATGAACGAATGTAGTCAGCATGGCAATATTTTGATAAAATTAAATATTGGCCAAAGCTGTCATTATGCTCAAAAATGACAACGACCTTAGCTCTCAACTGATCTTCGCGCAGCCTTTATTCGATCTGGTTAGTTTAGCGGCCCTTTTCTCCGTCCTTGGGTCAAAGAAGTTACTGGACCGTGTCATTTTCTTACCTACGTTTTTTTTTTTTTTTTTTTTTTTGGGTTTTGATTTGGCACTATTATCTTGTGTTCTGGGGAGCTAGTTGGGCCCCCCACCCGCTCCATGCGTATCCTTTATGTTTAGTTAATGAAAAAAAAAAAAAAAAAAAATGGGAAGTGCATATACCTTCCTCATACAGTATGGGTCATACTATCACTTAATTGATACTGATACTATCACTTAATTGACAATATATTTTTCAAATTTTTAATTGTGACAATATTTTTTTAAAACTACCAGAAATTGTCATGTCCTCCTTAATGACAAAAATACCCTTAATAAACAAAATTAAAACTAAAACTAAAAAATAAAAGAAAGGGAGTGGAAATTAAAAAAATATTTGTTTTTGTTAAAGAAAAAAAAATTAATTGTTTTTTTTTGTAGGAGTATTTTTATCTTATTGACCAAATTTAAGATAATTTTTGTCTTTTTGTTGGCCTGGGAAGACATTGTCAATTTTATGGTAGTTTGAAAAGACATTGTTCAAACTAAAAGTTTAGGCTTATCAATTAGGTGGTAGTTTAAAATATTTAAAAAAAAATAAAAAACCAGACACGAACTGAATCCAAAGAAACATAGTAATAGAAAGAATATTTCATACAGTCTACATCAACGGTCGATCTTGTTGAGGTACAAGCGCATGAGCAATTACACGAGGACGTGAAAACATAGGAGTTTGAGGATATTATGCCTAAAATCTACAAATAACACTCGAAAAGAAGACAATATTCTTATAATGGTGATTAAGGTTTGATGTTTTCAACCCGATCGAGTTGAAGGTGGTCTCCTCAAGACAAGATCCACATGAAGACCGTTGACCATACTGTCAGTGCAAGGGCTGCAAACACGTATGTCCACAGAAACAGAACAGAACACTCTTCTTGAGCCACATCAAAGAGCTGGGTCATGGTTCCTGCAAAATTATATATATTTTTTTGTTTAATTATGAAAGCATGATATATATATATATATATATATATATATATATATATGACCAAAATTCATTACTAACCAATATTCATGGCAGGAGGCAGGGTGAACTGAATCATCAACACAAAGTGGTATAAGGGGTCTGATGGGAGGAATCCAAGATTGGCAGCTACTTTAACAATCCAAATACCGATTACAGGAAGAAGAACGTATCGAACGAAGACCACTCCAATGATGATTGACAATTTGACTTTTGATGAGCACAAGCCTATATATAATTTGAGAGTTGAGACACAGTAACAACCAGTTAGATTTTGCTTCTCCTGGCCTGGTTTAAATGTTGATCAGCAGGAGGATGATTACCTTGAGTTAGGTTGCCCCCCAGAATAAGGGTGATGCAAGGAATTGTCCCATCCCTACACGTACACAACTTCTGCTGTTACGTACTTAATTGGTCATATATATAAATGTAAAGTATATTTGATATTCCATCTATTATATGTACTTGGTAAAAGGTTTTGGGAAATTTATGAATGATACATAAACATACCCGAGTAATTGAATAGAATCTTGGATGACCCGCAGTGGGGCGCCGTCGCCGACCATTATGTTCCTCAGCCATGTTACTGCCCCAACGATGAGTCCCACAATCTGATCATAGACAAGAAAGCAAGCTAATTAAGTAGATCAATGCTAGCTTCTAAAACCTTCTTGTTAGTTAAGTATGTGGTTGAAAATGAAATGTTGAGAAAACTCACAGCAGCTAGTGTTGGGGGTGCCAAAAGCTCATCCAGAATCTGGTGAAAAAGTGCAACTAGTTTAGTCTTGAATGACACATTTCGCTTCTCCACTGTACTGGCTGATTCTTGGGCTATAATCTGCAATTATGAGGGGTGTCAAATCCAGAAAACAGATTAATATTAGACATTAATTAGTTCATTTTATGTTAACACATTCAATATGATGACTCACAACTTGGTTTTCAGTGTCTTCAATAGATTTGATCGGTGTCACACTTATAGCAACATGTTCTTCATCTTCTCCCTTGAGAAGGTGACTTTCCCCATCAGCATCTAAATCATTGTTAGGTATCTTTGAGACCTCCCCTGTTGCTTCAAGTGCTTTGAATTTCATGGACGAGGTTCGTATCAGCTGGTAAGTGTAAGTCCAGATGAAGAAACCACCAAGCTACAATAATAGCCAAAAAATAGTGGGGTTTAATGGTTTTTTTGAGTTTGACAAAAAGCATAAATGGCTGCAGGTTAGGAATTGTACCGCCATGGAGAAAGATGCGTAAGACAGTCCAACAGAGCTGCAAACATGACGGTCACCAAATGGGCTCCCAGCCTCGTTACAGATTGCAGGGACAATAATAAGGAGAAGGTTTCCCAAGTTTCCTGATTAACAACCTAATTATGAGGACTTTAACTAACTTCACATAAAAATGGATCCTGAGAATTAAGGAGCTCATCAAAGCTCTCAACAATCAAATATACCTGATGAACATGTAGCGATGATCAGGCCTTCCAGGTGAGGCTTTGGCCTCAATATTTTTACAACTATCCATCCAAGAATTCCTCCAAATAAAAAGGTAAGTCCAATGTTTACTGGCATAAACCACCTGAAGAGATAATGATAAAAAGATACAGTTAATAGCCAGAGCCAGAGCATTTGGAAACTTATAAATAATGTAAGCTTTTACACTTCATATATCGTCTTAATATGTTTGGAGTTTGAATAAATCATCTTCAGCCATTGTTTTCTTTCTTTAACGCTAATACTACATATATATATATATATATTTTTTTTCTGTCTGTTCTGCATTCCTATTCCTGATCGCAAGAGAAATGCATATATATCAAATTCAAATACACATTCTAGATATCACTGCCTTCAACAAAGTGATTTCATCTCGTGACAAATGGTTAGAAAATCAGAAGAAGGCAAAAAGAATGCCTAGTTTAACAGAGAAAAAAGAAACCCATGGACAAAAAGCACAAAGAATACAAAAGTAACCTACCATGAAATGATGTCTTGGAGCGTAACAGTCTTGGCCAGACTGGCAAACATCAGCGATGGAGTGAACACCATGAAGACAATCTGCATTAAGCAACAAGGAATTAATACTCATAATTCGAAATTTTTAAGATTTTTTTTTTAAAAAAAAACATGTTAATTGAAGAGCATGATCATCTCGACCCTGTTTTCCCTTGCACTAATCAAAAGAGAGATCCAAAAGGCTTAACTTTTCTGAATGTGATCTAGCCACAACTATAACCAGGTTGCCACAAGTATATGTATGTATGCATTGCATGCATGATGCATTACCTTGTTTAAGGATCGTCGAGCATCCACAGGGAGAAGATCTAGATACTCAGTTGCCATGAACGCTCCCAATATACTGATTAGGAGAACTTGCAAGATTGGCATGGATGCCACCTCAAAGAGTGACCAGAAACCCATCTTTGTTATCAAACTTAATTTGCAGTTCTAGTCTGAAATATGATCGATCTACTTGGAACCTTTTTGTGTACTACTATTTCAGTTGTAATAAAAGAGAAGGAAAATCCTGCGAAACAGCACCAAAGAGAGACAAAGTGTGTTCATCAGAATTCAAAAAATTAAAAAAAGAAAAAGTTACAGAAGACAAGTTCATAAGGAAACCAAAGCTACATAAGTGTGAATATTGTACAACGGTTCCCAGCTCGGAGAGGAAGGAACCCATGAAGGTAACACCACTTGTCACGACTTGGGTGGAGTACGGTCTCAATGCGCCACTATTAATATTGCTTGTGATTAATTCTATATTTCTATATATATCCACCTTCTACAAGGAAATACTTATGGCTATGCTATTTTTTTTTTTTTTTAATGATGGAAAACTCCGAAGCAGGAATCTTCATGTACGTACGTACTCGCCTCGATCGCCTTTGAAAGACAAGGCAAGTATATATCGGATCTGTACAAAGCACCCCTAAACCGATCAAAAATACTCGATTTCGGGCAAGAATTGTTTGTTAATTTGTTGTAATTAAGTTTTATGAGATGGGTATGGATTTTTAGCAAATGTCAACTGAATCTGTCAATAAAAAAAAGTAATTGGGACGATGAAAATGAATAAGTTGCAGACATATGTAATCACAAAATGAAGGACATTACTGGACCCATTAAAGTGGAATTGCCAGCGGCTCAAACAAAAAAAAAAACAAACAAAAGACTAAAAGGGTAGAAGATGGGTGGGTCCAAATCCAAATCCAATCAGAGGGTGTACAAGGCAAGTGGAGTGGGAATTCTTTCTGTTACAAAAAAGATGCGGATGGTTGAGAGGGGGACCTCATGGGCCATGGCCATGTGAGTACAAGCATCAGCAAATCAACTTGCTTCGGCATGCCTAGTCGGTAATTAATTACAATTTTCATCTCTTGATGCTATTGAAACTTGACTTGTCTCCGACAGGTAGTTCAGTCGACTGTAAATCACGTCTTATAAAGTGGAAGTCACTAAGTTCGAATTCTCCCTTCTCCTTTCTTTATGTGGACATGTCAAAAAAAAAAAAACAAAAAAACTTGGCTTGAGTTTGAGTCTAAGGAGTCAGATCCAACTGAAACTTGATTCCACCCGAATCGGTCATAATATAAAAAATAAAAAAATAAAAATAAAAATTTGAACTAAAAACAAGGGATGAAAACAATTATTTAATCATAGTAAAAGAAAAAGAAGAAGAGTCTACTTAAAATTAAAACACAATCAAGGTGATATATCTCCGGCCGTCAATTAACCACAAGAAGAAAAACATAAAGCTTTAATGAAGAAAAAGCCAAAAACATTTAGAGGAGTAGAATTCGGTGTGTGGTTGAGAAACAGATAAGGACTGTCGAGGTCCGACTTCTGAGGTCATTAAACTAAATCCCTTGTGATTGGCTAACAAAGGAATTAATATTAATTAGATTAGAATTATTAGAAGAATGATTTGAGGTTAAAGGCTTGATTAGTTGGATTACTACTCATTCAATTCCTACAAACACACAAAATCAGAAGCGACGAGAAACATGCAGTTGGATCCGATCGAACTAATGTATATATATATATATAAAAGAAAAACGGCTAGCTAGCATGAGATATATATGATATATATTAATTATTGAAAACTACCATGAAAGAATTGAAGAAGATCGAGGATCAGAGGGAGATCGAGAGATGGAGAAACCTGGAATCAAATATTGTGGGATGAGAAGAAGGAGCTATGAAAATCATGGTGGTGGTGGAAGACTCGGAGGGGAGGAGTTGGAGAGTACTGGAGGGGAAAAGGGAAGGAAAAGCCATGAAGTTCGCCTACAATGTTGGAACAATCTAGTATTTATAGCGCCTTTGTGAACCCTGATGGCTGGTGAGACGTTTTCATGTTAAAGGCCTTGCTTCAAACATCTCATCACCTTCCTTCCTATATATATCCCTAACCCAGTCAATAACGTACACAACCAAACA
>NC_081542.1:310045-312935 GCF_901000735.1 Corylus avellana | reverse complement strand
ACAATTGATCCTACACTAGATAGATCGATTAGCCTAGAAGAATTGAACATATATACAATGGTGACTCGCCCAACATATTTATGGAGAACATTCTAATGCCTAAGTCCGTAAGGTATTTTAAAGATAATGCATGCAATGGATAAGAGAGTGGAGAATAATTAACAATGTACGTGCATATATATACTTAAAATTAGGGGCCATTACCTTATCTCATAGGACTGTCATCATTATAATCATGGTAAATGTGCTTGATATGGCAAGGTTCGGGGTGTCAATGGTCCCATGTGAAATATGGCATCTTTTGTTTGTCGAAATCAACACAAATCCTTTATTGCTTTTGAATGTGTCCTGTGAGGACCCTCTAATTAATAAAAGGTACCAGGAGATAGCATTACTAGATGGGTGGAAAGAATAGATGGTGGAAATTACAAGCATGCATGATTGCCACACACCGACTCTGATGCCATTGGCCTGACAGGCAAGCACTGAGGAAGAAGAGTCTGAATTTGTTTGTCGAAGCTAGCTAGCTAATTATAAGAGTTTTGAATTGGCTATGAACGTTAGCAATCATACTTGCCTTGTCCTCTTCAACGGTTGAACGCTCCCCACATGTCCACTGGCATGTCAAAATCCATCAAATGTGAAATCATAATAATTGTTGTCCCACTCTTTCTATAAATGACTAATAATGCAAATAAAATATTTGGTTGGTGCGAGTGAATAATGCATACACTCCGGCGGTTCCTTAATTTGGACGCTTCTCCATGAATGTATATATATACATAAATATACAATTATACATGACAAATTAGAAAAAAAAATACAATTATACATGACTGACAGGACATCAATATATGCACCTAACCAGACACTGACTGCAATTTTCCAACAAATTATTTAATTAATGTCCCTATTTCTGAGCTAGCTGATCATACTATTAATTACCCTCTCAAACGTTTTTAATCATGTATTTTTTCTGTAGAATTTACAACGCTCTTTTTTCTATCAAGCTAGAAAATTAATATATATGTGGTTTATGATCAATCCAAGGACAAAATAAGTAGAAGAATTGGGTGGAACCTTAATTATATGCATTATTGTCTTTATTGGTGTGTGCGTGTTAGTATGATGATGCAGTCAATTCGTGTTCTTTGGAATATATATATATATATATAGCATACGTGGTCTAACCTTTTTGGCTTCAAATATCACCATTTCCAATTCTCGGATCAATCCCATTAATCTTTATGCCTGTGGCTGTGGTTCATCCATACATGAATTAAACACCAGAAAAAAGAAAAAAAAAGGGTAATGTTTATATATTATTTCCATTCATACTGAAACTATATGTATTTGAAAGTTTTGATAGAGACACGTGCGGTCAGACAGGAAATTTGATTAATGTAAATATTTCCCTAGACATTACGTTTTGGGTTTGGCCATCTAATTCTAATATTCCACCAATTTCAAATACAGGAAGGATGGGCGTTATAGGTGGGATATCAACATCGATCTTTTAATTAACCCCATGTGCTTCAACTCTAGAAGGAACTAGCTAATTACAGATCAAGTGGTCAAAGTTTGTTGGCTAGCTTCTATTATAGTTATTGTTGAGTATATATACAAATACATGTATGAATTAGTAAAAAGATTGAATCTCACGTTGAAAATATATCATAAATGTGGGTAATTCGTATAATATAATTGGACTCAAACATATATATATGTAGGCTTAAGTTTTTGGATTAACTCGTGTCCCGGCCAATTATATATACATCAAAACGTGAAGGAATGATTGGACTGATTAATTCCTGATCATATTAATCTAGAAAACTCTTGTATTTGGTCAGGGTACGTAAGTTGATACTCAGGCTATAAATCAAGATATATTTGATTATTTTTGAAGAATCAATTATTCTGGAAGAGATCAAGATAAATGGTACTCTTTAATTTTGCACGGGTTTCATGGTGATCATGCAATATTATCAAATAATTGTTTGTCAAGTTGCTCTTTAAGTGTATAGCGTTGATATTTTTTTTGATAGGGATATATTTTGTTTCAATCCTCAACTTGAATACGGCGATATACTGTACATGCATCATCTCGATTGAACATCACTAAAAAAAAAAATGTTTTTAATTAATTTTAATGAGAGAGAAGCAGAGAGGACATCTAAGGAATTCTTCCCAAAATGTTTCTCAAATTTTTTTTCTTAAAAAATTCTTATTCTCTCTTCTTTGTTTCCCACTCATTTTTAAAATAATGTTTTTCACATTATTTGAGAAAGATTTTGGAACGCTCAGCAGCCCTAGAGAAGATATGCATGCCAAATGAAGCAAGTGATTGAAGGGCTTGCGTGTGTGGACTTGTCATGCATCATGCATATCTGTAATTGTAATATTATTATTATTATTGTAATTTTTTTGAATACAAAACGTGGAGGATTATCTCAGTTGTTATCATCCTTTGTTTCTTCTTCGTGCTTGTGACGGGACGAGAGAGGCTTATCATCGTTTGAAAATTGAAATATCTTACCATTTTCCTCCTTCACATTGCTGATTTTTGGCATTCAAATTGGTGGATAACAATTTTTGTTTGGACAAATAATGCAGCTGAAGAGATGGTAATAATGGTGATGAGTGGCCTGCAGGCTGCACCTATCACATGACGCCTCTCAATTATCTAAAGGGTTAAATACTAAATTAGTCCCTAGGGTTTCATAATTTTTTTTTTTTTTTCCTGGGGTTTCATTTTTATCACAGGAGGTCCCTGTGGTTTTGATAAGTGACCAAATTAGTCCATCCGTTAGTTGACCGTTAGTTGACTGTACGGACTGACACGTGGACCAATCAGACGTCGACACGTGGCACATATATTAATTTTTTTTAA
>NC_081542.1:292508-309934 GCF_901000735.1 Corylus avellana | reverse complement strand
TTTTTTTTAATTAAAAAAAAATTAAAAAAAATTAATATATGTGCCACGTGTCGACGTCTGATTGGTCCACGTGTCAGTTTAACGGTCAACTAACGGTCAACTAACGGATGGACTAATTTGGTCACTTATCAAAACCACAGGGACCTCCTGTGATAAAAATGAAACCCCAGGGGAGAAAAAATAAAGTTGTGAAACCCTAGGGACTAATTTAGTATTTAACCCTTATCTAAATTGTTTGTCTCCACATAATGGAATGCCCGGATTTATGGTAGGGCCTAACATGCCCAGCCCAAAAGGCCTGTGGGCCTAACACTGGGTGGTGTGACCTTGATCAGTCACCTACATGGATGGAAATATTTTCTCTTTTAAGATCTGAGCCCACCAAAGGGAAACATTTCCCCTCAATTGAAGCCCCAAACGGAAACAAATTGAATAAAGGAATTAACATCTCCCCCATTGATGTCGGAACATTATTCTCTTCAATTTAAATGAATTAGTAAATATCCAGTTAATTATATCTTTTCACTTGTTGAGGGTACAAAAATATTTTTGTACTTTCATTTGCCTAATGGATTCCATTATGTCAGGAACCTGCTATTCTTCCATTTTCCAATCACTCTTCCATTTTTCTCTTTTTCAAGTTCACCCAAAATGAAATATAATACCACCCAAACGCCTTCAGCTTGATTCAATCCATTATTCTCCCTAGTGACTCTTTGATTACTAATTATGTTTATTTTCTAAAAATAAATTATGTGAACAAAATATCATTATTCCATCAGCAATTACGATTCACGAGTCATGCAGTGTGTCATGTTTCCCTTCCAGTCGAGATTATACAAAACTCACTGATGCAAAGATACACGTCTACATACTGAACATTTGATAGAATCCCATTTGTCTGATTCCCCCTCCTACGTCCTCTCCCTTCTAAAAAGAAAAAGGAAGAAACAAATAGAAGGAAAAGAAAAGATTTATGATGCCCATGCTAAAGTAAAGAGGTTCCAGCAATTGTGATGGTTTTGCTGCTACAATCTTCAACAATCAACCTGAATCCATCCACCCAATAGAAAATTAAAAGGATTAAAAGATATGTATAACATTATTTTCCAGTAGTAATCACATGTAACTCGTGATAGTTGTTTATATTGCAATTTGGACAAGTATTATGTTATATAGAAGCTTCAACTTCATCAGAATTCACTGCAGCTCCATTTGGGGCATCATCCGCACGCAGCTGAGCAGAAACATCATCTATGGCAGAATTCAACTGTGCAATCTTCTCAGTTAAAATTTTGCGGGTCCTCTGTCGTCAAAAATCACACAACCAAACCACAATATCAGTGCATTGTAAATGTCACAAGCAACAGAACTAAAACAATATCAATCGGAGTTAAAAGACAATGAAATTACAAGTAGTGTTTTCCTCTTCAGGTTTCCATTCATAAAAGCTACAAAGTATAAGGGCTCACCTATACATGATAATCATGGCATTTCAAGCCTAAACAAGCTGCAGTATATCTCCTCCTACCCACTTACAGGGCAGACTGTTTATGGCTCTTGCCCTTGTTGTGATGCCTAACAGCCTAGTATTCTAAGAGAGACCAACCATAATTTTTATTTTCTTCGTAACCACAACCCAAAAGAGTAGTCCTTTTCTATAATTTAATATTCAAACACTTTACCAAACATGAGGACAAACGCAATGAGCACTATTAAGGATTACAAATGCAGGAACAACTTCTCACCTCCAAAGCCTTTTCCTCATCATATATGAATTTTGGCAACTTCCTCATCAGATCTTTTCTGTCAGTTCCAGTTAGTGCCTTGCTTATCTGTGAAAAGCAAAATATATCAGTTGGCATCTTCATTTTTTTTTTTTTTTTTTTTTGGATAGGGGAGGGTGGCAGCATCTGAACTGTTGCTTAGATGAGCAGTATCTAAACCATATAAATGGCCCAAAAATGAACTGCTGGCGAAGGACCCATCCAAGTACTACCTGATGCATCAAATAGCTGCTTAATTGAACCAAATGACTTATATATTTATCTATCTTGGGAAACTAAAACTTACGTGAAATATTTTTATCCTACAGTGCAAAATTAGATTAGCTGGTTTTGTGAGAAAACAAACATATACACTACTCCACTAAATTTAACAGCCTAAGTAAACACAGACAAACAACACCAAGCAAGTTTTTAAGTTACAATCAATGCAGTTAAAAAGCCAGATACTCCAACAATACCTGGGGTGCGTATATGCAGCCTAATGCTCCAACAACTATGCCTCCCAGTACAAAGCCACCCACAAAGATACTTGCACTACTTGGTTTTCCACCATCCCCACTGTACTTGTACAAAAAAGCAAGTGATCATAATTTAGAAAAACGATATCATTGCAGAAGCCTCAAGAGATAGTAGGACTAACTGTTAACTGCATTGATTGTAAATTTTCCCTGTGTTACAGGTGCAGTGTGTTTATCTGCCTCTCTCTTTTGTTTGTGGAACTTACAAAAGAAGATGTGAACATATTTCATAAAATCATTTATAAGAGAGTTAGGGGCATTCATCCTACGGAGTAAAAAGAAGACTTTGAGGCTACAGAAGCACAACAATGTATTGGGGGAGAAAAAAAAAGGGGAAGAGCAAAAGCTTAATCCCATGAGCTGCTCAATTGATCAAATGTTCCAAAGCTTTTAACAGTGTGTAAAGCCAACTTATATGTGTTTGCAACTGTGAGTGTACAGATCTGAAAATGCTTGGAAGGCAAAAAATAAGCATGCAGTACAATACATGTATTGAAAAGATTTGACCAGAGTACCTAATTTATGTGTATATCCATTAATCCATATAAACATATAACTACAATCTTAAATCTACACATACATATACTTTACAATGAACCAAACAAATCTTATGACACAATTATACACGTACCCTGCTCGGACTGTAAATCGCCTCTTATAAGTAGTGAGTTTTGCTTTACCCTGAAAAGTGGGACCTGAAGACGGATCATTGGAGCTAATGTTCAAAAGACATCGGTCAGGCTTGAAAGAACCTGGCTTCAAATATTTGGCATTAATTAGACAAAGCATTCATAAGCATGCCATAAATGGCTACACTGGGAAGCAATTTAAATTCGTACGCGCAATTCATAAGCGAAAAACAAAAACAAAAACAAAATCGAGCGATTTATATATTACGACCTCTAGCATACGAGACACAGTGTAAGAGTACAAGCCAATGCATTGTATGGTTGACAAAGATCAAAACTTTAAACTGTAAACTGCCTTATGGTGAACTGAAGTCCTCATGGAGCTGTAAGCGCAGCACTTGAAGATAAGCTTACTATACGGTTGTGGGTGTAATACAACATTAGCAATTAATTAATAAGCTACTTGCATAAAAGATCATAATATTTTTCTTGGCCTAAGTTAACATAATTGAAAGAAATTGAGAACCCACAAGTACATGAGGTAACAATTCACATATGTGAAAAAGCTTCACAGAGATCTGTGAGTCAGAATAACAATTTCAAAGGTTCCCAGAAGATGTAATTTTCACGTAGCGTAGAAAAAACAGCGAAATTCAATTTACAGACATGAGCAGAAAAGACTGATAAAAGGAAGAGAAAGATGGATGATAAATTACCGGATAAGAAGTGGGTTTGAGGATTATGGATTGGAGAGAAGGATCCGGGCAGAGCAGCCATCACGTTTGGAATTCTCAGCAATCAAGACAATCCCACAAGAGAATACACACTTCCAACTTCGCTCTTTCTTCGGTGTTATCGAATTCTCGTTTTTGCCGATGCCCAACGAAAATAAAGTATAACAATAAATGCAACAACAACCAAAAAAAAAAAAAAAAAAAAAAAGACAGATTTTAGTGGTAAAAGAAAGAAAATATTGAACCTCAAATGGGTGGTGCTAAGGAGCACCATTTTTCCGGAATTCATCCGGCAAAAGTCGTGCTTCATGGCACACTTGTAAATAGTATGTCATGGAGTTCCATTATTTCCCGATGAATTCCGGAAATAATGGAGCTCCTGAGCATTAGCCCAAATATAGGCTAAGGTATAGCTTGGGCTGAGATTGGATGGGCTATTCTCAGCCCGGGATTCGGCCTGGTCCAACGTAATTATAATATTACAATAATTCCTTCGTTTAACAATTAGTCACTGTTATAACTTATAACATTTGTTATTCGATAAATACATTAGAGTAAAGTCTACGTAACCCGCTTAAATTACTATCCAATTGATAATATTCTCTCAAACTTTCAATTGTAACAATTTTTTCATAAATTATCAAAACATTGTCAATGTCCCACCCAAGGTTTGCAAAAAATATAAAAATGTCCATATAGATTTCTCAATAAGATAAAACTACTCCTATAAATTTGAAAACCGGGAAACCGGAACCGAGTGCATATATATATATATATATATATATATATATTATGGTGACGCTCATGTCCCAACCTTACCTTTAAAAATACCAAACCTACATTAATATCTTTGTTAAGAACTTTGGCTTATAAAATGAAATTACGAAGACCGATCGAGCTATATATATATATATATATATAGGCTTTAATTCTCATGTCTCTTTTAAAGACAAGAATAATTCTCATGTCTTTTAAAGACACCATGTTCCAACTCCCTCTGAAAAACTCATCCTGCAATCGGAAACCGTCGAAACGAATTTCTAACGGCATCTCGGAGTCTTAGCACCCACGGCGGGGTCAGAGCAAAAGGGCAGTGGCGCCAAAAGCTATTCTACTCCCACCAGTGCACTTCCGAGGAATTTTGTCTACCCAAAAAGTATTATGCATTGAAGAGTAACCCCGACGAGAATAAATGTTTAAAAAAATTTAAGAAAAATTTGTACCTTCTTTTCTTGGAAGCTTCTTCGACCGATCTTGCAAAACAATCTTGGACAGGCATAAGTAAGAAAGATTTCTTCAATTTTAATTTCTTAATTCAATTACTATTTCCATACTTCGTTCTATTTCTCTTTTCTTTTTTTGCTATTTCCCACATTTACATCTTTCACGAAATCTACTTGTATTTTTTACTCTTATTTCTTAGTTTACATAATTTTCTACATTTCTCCTTTAGTTTTCATTCATTTTCTTAACGGAGGTTCTTCATTTACTTTTTCTAATTTCTGCATTTACTTTTTCTAATTTCTGCATTTCTTTTACTCTTTTTTACACCTTCCTTACATTTAAGTAAATTTCCCTATCATATCTGACTCGTAATATTATCCTTCGAACTTTTAACCTAATTTGTTTTTTCTTTTGTTTAACTTTTAACCCAGTCATTGGAGGCTTTTAATGACATATTATCTGTCATTTCACTTTTTTTTTTTCTTCACATTATTATTTTTTTCAACTTTTCTTCATTTTCATCAGTTTTTTGTTCTCTTATATTTTTCATCACTTAATTCTTAATTCATGTTAAAATAATTTTCATGCAAAAGAAACCCAAAAATAGAGAACACAGAAAAAATTAAAAATTAAAAATTTGGTGTAAAAAAAAATAAAACAACACAACAAAAAAGGCAAAAATTACGAAACTTAGTCCCTAATCCTCAAACCTACTCATACTCTTCAACTCATAGTAGTTTTTGTGAACATATCTATCGGAAAAATTTCCTTAACTCATAGGAAGAACCATATTCACCATTCTTAATTGGAAGTTTTTGAACCGGCGCACCAAAATTTGAAGAGGGGTGGAGAAAAACATTTTTTAATAGTGAAAATTCTTTTTGGAGGGTTTATTTTAGAAAATTGCAGCATATATATATACACAAATTTGTAGGACACGACCAAAATTTTTGGGTGGTTCCGCCAATGTGCAAAAATGACCAACCCAATGCAACAATGACTAGGCCCGCTAGGGATCCCTAAAAACTCGAGAGCGTTAGTTCCGAATACTCATGAGCAGAAATCAGCATCTTCCTAAACAAATATTATGCTCACAAAGAACTAGTATGAATTGAAGAGTAGCCCCCCAAAATAAAGATAAGACTCAAAACAATATGAAAATCATAGAAAAATACATTACATATATTAAAAATTAAAAAAAAAATAATAATAACTAAATATAAATGCCATGCTTTCAACAATTGGGCCCCAAAGAATTCCTGCAAAACAAGCACCCACGAATTAAAAATAGAAAAAGAATTGACGGACAAAAATAGAGAAGTCACATGATTTGGTACAGCAATTACCTCCACCGCAAGATTTAGGGACTAAACATGCCTTTTAGAGAGCTCATTTACCACTCTTGGAGGCTGTAGATTTATAAAAAAACATATCATATGAAAAAAGTACATAAACCTTTATATGATGGCAAAACCTTACAATGAATTTTTAACACAAAGCCTTAGATATTTAAAATAATATAAAATTGTTGGAGAAATGATGATTAGAGTTTATACCTATTTTGTGGAGTAGAATTTAAAATTCAACTCTTATGGGGATTGAAAAGTCTGGACACTCTCAAGCTATTAAATAATGCTAAAAATAATAAGAATAAAAAATAAGAAACTAAAAGGGAGGTCAGACCTTACTGGAATTTTTGGACTCAATTATATGTAGACTATTTGAAGGAGAGCATAACCTTAAAATGTTGTGGTTCAACTGCTATTTGAAGGAAAGCATAACCTTAAAATGTTGTGGTTCAACTGCTAGCCAAAGGAGAAACTTCAGCACATAAATGGTCAATTAGGTAGCGACCGCAACACTCCATTGGCCAAATGAAGTGCTACAGCCATTACAAAATTAGCCAACAGTGGTGGCTAAAACGCTGCACAGCCATCGGGTGATCACTAAGATGAATGGCACAAATGTGAACAGTTATATATAACAAATTAAACAACTACAATATGAAAAAAAAAAAAAAAGAAAAAAAAAAAAAAAGAAAAAAAAAAAAAAAGAGGGAGTGGACAACATGAGAGAAGAAGAAAACAGAAAAGAAAAGGCAATTAAATTAAGACTTCAATTTTCTTCAAGTAATATCTTCGATGGCAGCTTAATGCATTGGGAGAAAGAGTGCATGTGTGTTTGTCTCCTTTCTCCTTTCCTTAACAGTGGCTCTTTCTTCCCTACTCTTCCTCCTCAACTTCCTATACCTACCATTCTAATAGTACAGGCTTTTATCATTTTCTTTTCTCTTGTACATCCCTCTTCCTCTATTTTCTGCATGCCGTGATTTTTTGCTAGTAGCATAGCTACATCTAGGGCTGTTAAGTAAGTGAAGGATATTGCGAGCAAGCTCGAGTTCGACTTGTGCTCGACTCGAATATTAAACGAAGCAAGTTCGGCTCGACTCGGCTAAGCTCGTGAGCAAGCTCGTATAAGGCTCGCCTCGTTTGTTAGGTTCGGCTCGTATATTTTTTATTAAGTAACACATAACAATATATAATCAACATTACTCATTTACTCAATAATAATAAATATATTATATACCTTTGTTTTTTGTTATTTATGCATATGTGTGTATATATATTATGTATATGTATATATTAATATAAAAACATATATATATATATATAAAATAAGAAATATATGATATTATCATTAATCATTTTATCATATGATATAATCATATAGTACAACCGTACAAGTTATTGTGTCATTTAATACAAATATTATAATTAAATAGTTTATACTTTGGAAATTGAAATTGTATATGGTATATCACATAATCATTAATCATTATATAATCATATGGTATATCTGCATAAGGCATTGTGTTATTTAATCAATACATTATAATTATACACTTTATTCTTATAAAACATATACGATATATTACATGATCTTAGGTCTAAGATAATATTAATATTAATTGTAAGATAATATGATCATAAAATTTAAGTATGAGAAAATAAAATCATTCTTTTCTCATTAATAGAGGAATCAATAACATTAAAACTCTTACAATCACAGAACATAACGTTCTGAAATATCATAGTCGAAGCTAAAAGATCAAATTTGTAACTAAAAGATTACACATCAAAGACGTCAAACATCCGCTAACCTATAACTAATCTTCAGTTTGAATAACAGATCTGCGCCAAGCAGACACAAACTAATGCATAGGTAGCTCTTATTCCTCGACTCTGGGATCAAAAGGACCCCGTGCCGACACACATCCTCCTGAACCCGACATGGCCTTATTACAAGCAGCAAGAAAAACAAGAAAAATATAGGGAAAATCAAAGCAATACAACTAAAAATTTAAAAATAGGAGCACACTAGGCGAATGACAGCAGTCGGAAGAAAAGCCGATCGCGTGCTTGCCGGAAACCGATACGTAGATGGCGTTTGAAGCACATCGCGGTGGGGACGCGTGAAAAGACCCAGCAGAAAACAGTAAACTGCAAAGCTGGCGCGGAGGAGATCGACGGTGCACTCAAAGAAATTGGGGGGAAGTTTGAGTGAATACCCCATGAGCGGCACCCACAAAGTGTGCCCAAACAACACATAGCAATAAAAAAACAAGCAAACAAATAACAACAACAAGGAAAAGAAAGTGAAATCAAAAAACAAACATAAAAAATAAAAGAAATACAGATCGGGGAAGATGAGGGAAAGAGGAAGAGGGGAACATATCAAGGGAAAAGAGAGGCTGAGGCAGGCACCATGCTTCGCTGGTTTGTCCGCGTATACTATGTTGGTTTGAGTATTACTATTAATAGTATGAGTGTATGACCATTAGATCATATGAATTTATTATTTAGAGTTTGAGTATTACTATTAGATTAAATGATTAATAATTAAGTAACTAATGTGTTTCTTATAATTTATACATTATAATCACAATTTATGGTAAATAAAAACTTAACAATTTAACTTTAAATCATATATTATGAATCGCGGTAATGAGAACATATAATATAAGTATATAAGTCATAACAATTGACATTGACCCATTACCCATATAAATTAGATAATGATACAATCATATAACTATATAAGTATATTAATGTTTACATATAAGATACAATATATATTAATATTGACATTATATACTTGACTCGTGTTAAGCATTAACATTTAAACATATTAATTAAATAATACTATATGTAATATGATAATGGTGATTAGTGTGTGTGAGTGTGTGACATAAAGCGTTTTACGTTGTGAACTTGTGATTTAAAAAATACTTAATCTAAAATAAAAAGAAAAAAAAAATACGCGATTGAAAAAAACACAATTTTTAAAACCATAATTATTGAAATTGAAATAACAAACTGACCATAAATAATACTACATAACACAATTTTTATTTCTAATTCCTAAATTTTGAATTTTGAATTTCTTACTTAAATTTAATCGGAGCTAAATTTGAATTTGATCTATGATATATAAGTGTAATCGTAGCCGTCCAAAATGTTTTGATGATTTATAGCCGTTGGATGATATTAGTGGATGACAACTATCAAGCATTTACTAAGAAGTATGTATATGGTGTAACAGAGACACCCTAAGCTTGCCTTGTTTGATCTAATCTGACGAGTAATATGAATTGTTGAAAACGTATATATAATCAATAGATCATATTGAACAAGCACACCGGATCTAAGTAGGTACAGCCACGTGGGATAAGCTTTTGGTAAAACGAATCAAACCGTTAATATTTAAAATTTAATTATTTTTCCAAATCCAACGGTTGCAAATTAGAGAACCCAAATTTAACCTAAATCTATCAGATCTCTCCATTCTCTCGACTCTCCTCTCACAGACTCTCCACCATCCTCCTCGCCTCCTTTCTCTGTTGCCGCTCCTACCACTCTCCCAGTGCCCCCAACAGCAACCACCACCACCGCAGCAACCACACACCTCGACGCCTGGCTGAAGCTGAACGGCTCGTGCCCGGTTTCCAAGAACTTGCCGCTGCCAACCCCGCTGTCCACGCCGCTCTCGGAGGTCGTTTCACTCTCGCAGTACGCCGCGGATCGGAGGCGGAGGAGGTGATTAGATTTGTGGGTTTTTCTTTTCTTTTTGGGTTATTTTTTCTCCGTTTCTTCTTGGGTGGTGGGTGGTTTGGGGTTTTGCCGTTTGATCTGTTTGTTTGGTTGCCCAGAAAATATTGGCCGGATTTCTTAAAGTTAGGCTAATTTTATGGTTGGGACCAATTTTGGGTGGGTCGAGATTCCTTGTAAATGTGAGATTCCTTGCCTTTTGATGTGTTTGTTTGGTTGCCCAGAAAATATTGGGCGGATTTCTTAAAGTTAGGCTTAAATTACAAAAAAAAAAAAAAAGTCGAGCTCGAGCAGCAAAGTCAGGCTCGACTCGAGCTCGAGCCCAGCCCAAAAACAAACGAGCCGAGCCTGGACAGCCCAAGCTCGGCTCGTTTACACCCCTGAGTCTAGCATAGCTCTTATGGAATTTTGTATTAGTCAACTATTCGATCTATGTAATTATATTAAAGTCTTGGTTGTATTTATTTATTTTTATAATTGAGGTATTGGCATCGAAGTGAATGCAAGCTTGATGAGGTTGATCTTCATTCCCTTTGTGGATATAAATGTCATGGACAGACATTATCTTTCTATCCTTCTAAGTAATTAACTAATGATAGCTTTATACACTAGTTCGTAGCTGAAGTTGTTAATTTTACAAAACCTTGATACCAATCCACATGCCCAACAGCAGTATATTGTTAGCATTTTTCCATGGTGAATACTAAAGGGATTATCAGAAATTCTTATTTGGTCCTTTGTTTCTTTTATTCTTCTCAAGTTTGTGGTTTTTATTTGCGGGAGTTATTTATTTTACATAAACATAGTAATGGATGAAGTTTTAACCTGCATATTTCTCGCTGCATATTTTTGGCGGTAGTGTGAATGCTAAGTTCTGTATTTTTTAAATAGTCTTTCTTTCCTTAGCAAATCATTATTCTTATTACTATGATTTTATACACATGAAATGATGGTTTCTATGTCTAGTGGCTTGTGTAATTGATAAAATATCAGTGGTCTTTGTTTGAATTTATAGATGCTTCTGGTTTTCTGCAATTAATTCTGGGAAGGGATCCTAGATTGTTATTGGGTCTTGAGCTCATAGGACCTTTCTTTTTTTTATTTTTTTGGTATATTTTTCTGAAAGGTATTTAGTGATGCAGCTTTTTTCAGCTTTTGGATTTGTGCTAAAGATTATAACCTTTGAGAAAGCCGGATTCCAGGTCTCTTGTCCTTTTTCTTTTTTTTGGTCCTTTTCCCCTTGTTCTTCCAGCATTTGAGTAGAAACTCAGTTTGTATACGATCCTTTTTTCAGGCGCTGGTACAATTTTCAGATACAGAGACAGCCTCTTCTGCGAAGAATGCCCGTGATGGAAGAAGCATTCCTAGGTGACAGTTGTATTGATTGTTTGACATGGTATTTAGTCCAACTTCTATGGACTGCATGGCTGTTACGTGGTGCGCATGCATTCAGACTGGTCACCATTGGACCGTTAGACAACATTTGTGGTATAAGCTATCTGTCAGACTCCAGTTTGGTTAAAGTTTTTTTGCCCCACTTCTATCTATAACATTTTCGATTGAACATGTGGATAATATTGGCTTGCTGTGTTTTTCCAACAGGACCATTCTTTATGTAGAAAATGTGCTATGTCGGACCTTTGAATGGTAGATCCTAGCACATTCATGTGCTCCACTGACATAGCTATGCGCTTTATATACCTTATCAGTTATCAACTGTGCCTGCATTAGGATTTACTGACATTTTTTGTCCTTGGTTTCAGTTATCTTCTTCCTGATGATGTGGGACCATGTACTACTAGGATCACATATTCTGCGCACACAGATTTGAGCGTGAAATTCCAGAGCCACCAGAGCAGGTATTCCTGTTTCTTTTTACAAGCATTAACAGTCTGAGTCTTTTTACTCCTAATTGTTTTGCGTGTAAGATGCATATTTCCCTTTTCGGTTGTACATATATTGTGTATGCACTTCTCCCTTTTCGGTAATGTGTAAGCCTTACCTGACGGAACTGGTCAGGTAAGGCTTTGGGAATTGACACCTCCTTCGTTATATAGACTTCTACGAGGTGGCACTCGCACAATTCTATAGGCATTTTTAGTGATGGGCAAAGGTGTTGAACAGAGTACTGTTTCTTGATTTTCACATAAGAGTCTTCCTATGTCAAATATTACTATTATTCAATATTAATTCCTTTAGATGTTTTGAAAGAGTTCTCTTGCACAATAGCATAGCACGGCTACTGCCAAACTTGGTCTTGCATGTGATTCGTGACTTGCAATTTTTATTACTTAGACATGCTAATCTATCTCTCCCTTTCTAGATATACACGAGTGTCTACGTTAAAGAAATCAGGGAAACCATAATTTGACGTATTAAAGAGCATATTCGAACAATATGTATCTATATATCATAAAGTTAGG
The DNA here is from genome assembly GCF_901000735.1 of Corylus avellana. NCBI lineage: Eukaryota > Viridiplantae > Streptophyta > Magnoliopsida > Fagales > Betulaceae > Corylus > Corylus avellana. Next base: position 297,511 of record NC_081542.1, on the reverse strand, counting down.
ATAAAATTGATATAGTGAATCAGTTATATGTCGTTGTTAGAATTTTACTTTTTTGGTGAAATGTATATATATATATATATATCTTGCGCGTTCTTTTGTTTTGCTTGCTTTTGAAATTGGATTATGTATTGCTCAGCCAAACTGAATTTTTAGGACATTGATAGGATTCTTGAGGGTTCTAGAATCCTCTCTTTGCTTGGTCCCTACGCTTGGCTTGGTCGCTAAGTTAATTTCCTTCTATAGATTGTTTTCTCGCAAGTTACGTATTTTCTTAATTAGTCTTGAATTTGTATTTCCATATTTAACTTAATTTTTCCCCTATAAATGCTGTAGATGCCGTATGGCAAATTCATCAAAAGGAAAATTACCTTTGCTTAATGCAACAATAGGAGGCCTGATCCCCTCGAAGTGATCATTATATTTTCTTTTCTTTAGTTATTTTTTTCTGATTTCTTGTGATAGATCCCTTGGATCCTATCAGACATAAATTTGGTTTTAAATGTCTCTTATCTTAATCACAGGTGATGCATGGTTAAAGTATTATCGGCCTTCTTTATGTGTTCGGATTAGGTTATTGAGAAATTCTGCCTTTCTGTGTTCTGTTTGACTTGGATAGGTAATTCCTTTTGCTGGTACTCATGGTTAGTTTTCAATTTGTTGTTGTTGTCACCTCTTTTTTGGCTTGCTCTGGCTTGTGTTTGGGTCTTTTGCTTCCACCTTGGAAAATGTAAGTTGAGCTTCTGAACAAGTAGATTGAAAAAGGCATTCTGGGAACTTATTTTACAATTTTTCTGACCATAAAGGGTCTGATACAACAAATTGGGTTTTTAGTATCCAGAATGCATTTTTAGTACCGTAAATTTGGGTTCACAATTTATTGTTGTATTTCTGTTAGACAAGAATTGAGACAACATGTGCGGGAAACAACTCCGCAGAATTAGAGAAGAAACCCATCCAACTGTATATTTAGACTCTGTTATATGTAGTATGTGTACTGCTATAATACACAAGGCATGCATGCCAGGAAAGGGAAATCATATTAATATTGGAAAGTGAAATCATATTAATATTGTAAAGGAGAAGTCAATTTTATTGAAGTACATACTTCTATGCCAGAGAACCTGACTATGAAATGGGTTTGTTTATGGCGATCCTTAGGCCCACACGTTTTCTTGGTGTTCTTTTATAGGGTGGGGTTACTGTTTGAATGGCAGATGTTGCTGGAAATGTACTGCTGGTAACAATGGAGGGTGACGATGCATGGCTTGTCAGCATTGATGATGTACACTTGGTAAGCAAATTGCATGCTTTCCTTTACGGTTGAAGAGGTAAACTTGCTACTATGAGGATGTATCCACTGAATTATGTTGTAATTAGGTTGCGGTTTGTCACGTTTTGGTAAGCTTTTGTTCGACGTATATGTAAATGGATCAGTAGGCCCATTTCAAGACAATATCTTCGATGGCAGCTTAATGCATTGGGAGAAAGAGTGCATGTGTGTTTGTCTCCTTTCTCCTTTCCTAAACACTGGCTCTTTCTTCCCTACTCTTCCTCCTCAACTTCCTATACCTACCATTCTAATAGTACAGGCTTTTATCATTTTCTTTTCTCTTGTACATCCCTCTTCCTCTATTTTCTGCCTGCCGTGATGTTTTGCTAGTAGCATAGCTACATCTAGTATAGCTCTTATGGAATTTTGTATTAGTCAACTATTCGATCTATGTAATTATATTAAAGTCTTGGTTGTATTTATTTATTTTTATAATTGAGGTATTGGCATCGAAGTGAATGCAAGCTTGATGAGGTTGATCTTCATTCCCTTTGTGGATATAAATGTCATGGACAGACATTATCTTTCTATCCTTCTAAGTAATTAACTAATGATAGCTTTAGACACTAGTTCGTAGCTGAAGTTGTTAATTTTACAAAACCTTGATACCAATCCACATGCCCAACAGCAGTATATTGTTAGCATTTTTCCATGGTGAATACTAAAGGGATTATCAGAAATTCTTATTTGGTCCTTTGTTTCTTTTATTCTTCTCAAGTTTGTGGTTTTTATTTGAGGGAGTTATTTATTTTACATAAACATAGTAATGGATGAAGTTTTAACCTGCATATTTCTCGCTGCATATTTTTGGCGGTAGTGTGAATGCTAAGTTCTGTATTTTTTAAATAGTCTTTCTTTCCTTAGCAAATCATTATTCTTATTACTATGATTTTATACACATGAAATGATGGTTTCTATGTCTAGTGGCTTGTGTAATTGATAAAATATCAGTGGTCTTTGTTTGAATTTATAGATGCTTCTGGTTTTCTGCAATTAATTCTGGGAAGGGATCCTAGATTGTTATTGGGTCTTGAGCTCATAGGACCTTTCTTTTTTTTATTTTTTTGGTATATTTTTCTGAAAGGTATTTAGTGATGCAGCTTTTTTCAGCTTTTGGATTTGTGCTAAAGATTATAACCTTTGAGAACAATAATATTAATTGCTTATTGTTATAGTTTGTATGAACGGTTTAGACACAAAAGGTGGAGGCTATTATATTATTCAACTTATTCAACTTATGTTAACCTAATACAAGCATCCTATTATATAGGATTTGAGAAATACCATAAAGACTAAAATATACCCCCAAAACCCTAATGACTCAAACCCTAACTCTTCTAACACTCCCCCTCAAGCTGGAGCATATACATCATATGAATCCAGCTTGGAAGATACAAGCAAACGAAAAACAACTAGAAAACATATTCTAACATTCCCCCTCAAGCTGGAACAGCTCGGACCACACAAGTTAATTAAATAAAATGCCAGTCGAAAACTCGTTGGTAACTTGAACAACTATTTGATCGGTTCTCGCCGGAGAATCCAAGGCTGGTCGGATACATCGATCTTGGGATTGGTTCTCACCGAAAAACACCAAGGCCGGTCGGATGCAACGATCACTTGATCGGTTCTCGCCGGAGAATCCAAGGCCAGTCGGATACATTAATCACAAACAACAAATTTTCACATGATTAACCAACAAGATTAGCCTGAAAACAGATACCTTAAAAACAAAAAAACTTTGCGGGAGCTTCGCTGGACATACGCGGGAACTTTGCCAGGGCTTCAAAACTGGCCGAAAACACACAGAACAAGCCAGCAATACCTAAAACCAGAAGAAAAACACTGAAAAATAGAACAGAAACAGTCACTGGAGGTTCGCCGGACCATTGCCGGAGAATCGCCGGAACTTGAAGACAGAACACTCCGGCCAATTCAGACAAGACAGAAAACCACCGCAGAACCATCCGGCCAGCATCACAAAACATCAAAGACAAACGAAATATATATATATATATATATATTTTTTTTTTTCTCACCGGAAGGAGTTCCGGTCACCATAAAACAAGAACAAAACAGCTCTACGGAGCTCTTTGAAGGTACTGCCCGTGTGGCTAACCCACACGGGCAGTGCGGCCACCAAGTTGAAAACTAAACTACTCAATAATCGAAACAAGCTTTGATACCATGTTATAGTTTGTATGAACGGTTTAGACACAAAAGGTGGAGGCTATTATATTATTCAACTTATTCAACTTATGTTAACCTAATACAAGCATCCTATTATATAGGATTAGGAAAATACCATAAAGACTAAAATACCCCCAAAACCCTAATGACTAATACCAATTACAGTTAGCTGGGATTCTTTTATTTTCTATACAGATACAGGGATTAATGAGAAAGGTTGCTGTTGAGCTTTTTAGATAGATAATATGTAGTTTAATTTCTGATATGTAAATATTTTTTAGTCTGCCTACCGTTAGGACACTGGGACCAACCTTAGTATATTTTTCCAACTCATATGTTTTTGTCATTGCAGGACTCCCTTATTCAAGAATATCTTAAGGTTTTAAATACAGCTAACGAGTAAGTTTTTATGTTTTATGCAGAGTATTCACTAGTATTCAAATTAGTGACTGCTTATGTTAACGAGCTTAGCCCCCTGAAGTGACACTTCATTGACACTTGCCCCTAATTAACGTAACCAACGGGAACAATAGATTCAATTATTTTCTGACTAACAGATTTAAGCATTTGTTTGTAATAAACCTTTACAGTTTCATATATTAGTCTGTTGATATGAGATGTATATAAAGTCTATTTTGTTTGCCACTTAACGTACGATATTACTGACCTCTATATTTTTGTTTGATTTTTCCTTTTTCTTTCAATTCTCTTATCAATAGGGAGGGTTTGAAAAGACTAAAGGGAATTGGAGAGAAGAGGGCTACCTATATTCTTAAACTTCATGACAAAAGACTGCTTATGTTAACGAGCTTTTAGAAATGAAGGTTAGATCTATAACCTTTTTTCCAATACATATGTTTTTGTCATTGCAGGACTCCCTTATTCAAGAATATCTTAAGGTTCTAAATACAGCTAACGAGTAAGTTTTTATGTTTTATGCAGAGTATATAAAGTCTATTTTGTTTGCCACTTGACGTACGATATTGCTAACCTCTATATTTTTGTTTGATTTTTCCTTTTTCTTTCAATTCTCTTATCAATAGGGAGGGTTTGAAAAGACTAAAGGGAATTGGAGAGAAGAGGGCTACCTATATTCTTGAACTTCGTGACAAAAAACCCGAACCATTTAAGAGTGTAAGCTGAAAGATTTTTAAAAGAAAAATAAATTAATTCCTTAGTTGATTTCAAACACTCATAATACTTTTTTTTTTTTTTTTTAACTAACACAATTTCTGTTTCACAGCTTGATGATCTGAAAGAGATTGGACTTTCAGAAAAGCAAGTAGTGTTCTTCTCCTTTATTTTTATTTGGGGTAAATTCTTTCAATTTTTTTTGGAAGTTTATTTTTTATTTTTGCCTATTGAGTGACATCGTCAAGTACTAATTGCGACACAAAAACAATAATATTAATTGCTTATAAAAATAATACTAATTACAGTTAACTGTGATTCTTTTATTTTCTATACAGATACAGGGATTAAT
>NC_081542.1:280404-292408 GCF_901000735.1 Corylus avellana | reverse complement strand
TCCAGTCTTGATCAACAGCTCCGATCGATGGGCATTTGTGGTCCGATTGAGCTGAAATTTTGCAGGGACGTTCATAACACATGAATCTACATTATGAACGGTGGAGATTGGATTCTGAGCATTCTATGGATTCTGAGCATTCTATATCAATGTTTGAGCCCGTGAACAGTAGCCTCTGCATTTTGGAACTGAATTAAGCCAACATAAGAACTAACAAACTCCCCCTTTGGCAATTCGGTGACAAAACCAAAATGCCGAGCCAATCCCATCATCTCCCCATATTTACTCCCCCTTTTTGTCACAGAATGACAAAAGGTCTTCATATTTCCTGAAACAAACCACAAAATACATCAAGGCATATGTGGAACAAGAAGACATAAATAAAACTCATGATAAAAAAATGACGTAGAATGCGTGATTATAAAGAAACATCAGCAAAACTCCCCCTCAATGTATGACTCAATTATAAACAGAAAACTGGAAATGCAAAGCATGTTTCTCCCCCTTAAAAGTTAAATGAACACACATGATAACACATCAATGACTCATGTATAGCACAATGAATATCCAAACATGCTCCGAATATGCAAAATATACATGAGACTAGAAATGGCTAGAAACTCATATTGCTTAACCCAAGCCGAGAAAATGTTCCATTCAACCTATGCTTGTGTGGTGTGTGGGTAAGCCATCAAAAGAGAAAAATTTTCAATTTACAAAATGAGGAGAAAGTTTCACCACCATGAGGTTTTGACAAGTATATCAAATCAAAAGTCAAACCTTATCATACTAGGGCCTAGCCACTCTCATCCTATACAATTCTCTTTGTAAAATATTTTGCACAAGTTTGACACAGTGAAATAAATTCCTTTTGGAATTTGATCTTTTGATTTTATTTGTTTCACTATTTTGTTTATTTTTCTCTTTGAGAAAGTGTCCTTAAACTTTTGGTGCTTATCACAACTGAGAAAGCTGGAATTTTTAAGCCCTAGGTTCAACTAGCATATGGTCAATTTGAAAAATATGACTAGTCAAAAAACCTCATATGACTACCTAACAGACCTCACAAATAAAGTGAAACAAAACCTCAATTTAAGCTTAACTGTGCACAAGAAATAAAGCATAGGCAAAAAGTACCACATAAGCTCAGGCTTTAGGTAACCACAAAAACAAGTCCATTGACACAAATTTTCATCTCATGCATATTAAGAATATTCCAAGACGTAAGGAATTAAATTCATAAAAAGCAACATGAGAAATTAATGAACTATCTAGGTGCATAAGACAAAGTAAAAAAAAACAACCAAAGTAAAATATTTTTGTCTTTTTGTTATTTTTCACAAAAGAAATGCACACAAACAAAATACAATTTCAAAACAAAATAAAACAAAAATGCAATGAAAAACGAAAAACAACATGCTCTAGGATATGCAAAGATATGCAAGAAAAACAATCCTAGACATGTGGGTGACTCACCTAACATAAGGTGAGATCATCACCACTCCCCCTCAAGGGGTGAATGGTATCATCCTTCCTAACCCAAACTTGAGAAATCTTAGGTTTAGACTTATGACTTTGCTTAAACTTATCTAGCCTAGATAGCACTTCTCTCATCATTATGACCAAACCCTCAGTTTCTTTCCTAGAATAGGAATTTTTATTTATATGCACATGAGGTTTCAAATTAAAACAGTGAGGTCGAATGTGACCCACTTTGCCACAGTGATGACATGTAGGGACAAACCTTTGTGAAAGTAATTTCCTAGGAGGATGCACGACTCTAGGTGTAGGGCAAGATGCTTGAGGCTCAGCTCAATGTAGATTTTCTTACGCTCAATGTAGATTTTCTTACCTTTATTACCTTGAGGAGTCGGAGCAACTACTTGCTTTTCTTCACATGAAGATTCTTCTACTTTCACTGGATTAACAAAAACAGTCTTTGAAGTAGAAGCACGGTTAGAAGACAAAGAAGCAGTTTTATCAAATCCTAAGCCAGATCTGTCGCTAGATTACTTTTGAATATGCAACATTTTATCAAGCTTTTCACTAGAGAATTTACTCAAGTGATTTCTAGATGCAACCAGATCATTTTGAAGGGATTTATTTTTAGTAATTAACACATGATTTTCAGATTTGAGAGTATTGCAAACAACATGTGAATCACTCAAAGATTTCAACAAATTATCCCTTTCAAGCTCAAGATTCTTAAAATCCTTAACAATTTTCAAGTTAGTATTTCTAAGCATAGAAAACTTTTCCATTAAATTGTTAAAGGAGTTTTGAAGATCATTAACCCTATTTGATTCATTATCAGGGGCAGACTGAACATCTGATTGATTAGAATCATCAGAATCATAGGATGCAACAAAAGCCATATAATTAGGAGTTTCTTCCACATCAGTGTCACTCAATGTATTATTGAAGGCTTTTTGACCTTTTGGCTTATTACTCTTGAGGTTAGCACAATCCTTTTGCACATGACCATAGCCAGAACACTCATAACATTTTGGACCACGTGGGTCTCTTTCATTTCTACCCTGAGTACTCTCTTTTTGTTTTCCAAATTTCTTGGAAATTCTATATTCATTCCTAAAATACCTTCTAGCTATCAATGCAAGTTCCTCATCATCTGGTGAATCCTCATCAGATAACCCATCAGAGTTCTTCCTAAGAGTTCTAAGGGCAATATCCTTATTTTTCCTAGGTTGAGGCAAGGAAAACTCATAAGTTTGAAGAGCACCAACTAACTCTTCTATCCTCATGGTATTAAGATCAGTGCATGACTCAATAGCAGTTACCTTCATTCTGAATCTTTCAGGGAGGGATCTCATAACTTTTCTAATAAGCTTAGTGTCAGAAACTTTCTTTCCTAAATTTATCATGGAATTTCTAATTTCACTAAGTTTACCAAAAAATTCATTGAATGTCTCATCCTCTAACATTTTAATATCCTCAAACTGAGAAACTAACATTTGAAGTTTTGAAGCTTTAACAAGATTAGTTCCTTCATACGTAGTTTCTAGGATCTCCCATGCATCCTTGGCACTATCACAATTTGAAATTCTGGAGAACTCAGTTTGTGAAATTGCCAAGCATAGAGCATTCATAGCTTTGTCATTCGCCATACGAGTTTGTTTTTCAACATTAGACCATTCAGCTGTCGGCTTATCTGGAGCTTTAAATCCAGATTCAATGACATGCCAAACATCTATGGATTTTAAGAAAAATCTCATATGGGATTTCCAATAGCCATAATTTGATCCATCAAAATTAGGCACAGTGTTAAGGGTTTGAGACATCTTAAACAATAAACAAAGATCACACTCAGGAATTTAATCCTTCACAGAGTGAACCCGCTCTGATACCAATTGAAAAATTATAAACAGATAAATATCACAATTTTATGCGGAATTAACAGATATTTATCAAAAGAAACATTCACCAAAATATGAACAATCACACACAAAGATTTTGGTGACGAAGAGGAAACCTTTTAGAAACCGATCTAAAAGTAAAACCTCTCCGGGGCAGCCAAACCCAGGAAATCACTATCAAAAGATTATCCAGAGATTACAGACACTAGGAACACTTACAACCCTTTGCAAGACCTTGACTCTGTAAGATCGACAAGCCTCCAACTTGTCTCCTCGCTCACAATCTTCTTCAACGTGATTCTCCTTTATCGGACCCTTCCGATAGACTTCAATTAAGCACACAATCAATACTAACAAAAATCCTCTAAGAGGAATCAATTTGGCTCACAACAAAATAATCACTCAAGCACAGCCTCACACGAACTCTCTGGGGGTGAAAATTCGTGCCTCTCTCTTCTATAATGATGTATATATACCCTCGACAAAACCCTAGACCTAACCCACTTAAAAACACGTTTTTGGGCCTAAAACTTACGGGGGGTCCGGACATGTTAATGGGCTGTCCGGACACGGCTTTGCGGAGCAAAATTTTAGTTTCTGGAAATGAGGTCCGGATCCGGGGAATTGCGGTCCGGACCCGGCCTGTCCAGTCTTCATCAACAGCTCCGATCGATGGGCGTTTGTGGTCCGATTGAGCTGAAATTTTGCAGGGACGTTCATAACACATGAATCTACATTATGAACGGTGGAGATTGGATTCTGAGCATTCTATATCAGTGTTTGAGCCATGAACAGTAACATCTGCATTTTGGAAGTGAATTAAGCCAACACAAGAACTAACAACATAGACCGCCTTCCACTTGAAAGTTTTTGGGGGCTCTTTTTATTGTGTAGCTCAGCTTGTGTGGTTGCTCTACTTTTGTATTTTGTTACGATGGTTCACCAGTACATGAGACATTCTGGCCGGGGCTCGCAATCATTTCTCTCATTTGTTAAAGAAAAGGAAAACCATGGTCATAAAATGGAAGGGTCGGAAGAAAGCATAGCGAAGAGAAAACGAAGGAGAAGAGAAAACGAAGGAAGAGGGTATCAAATGGAAGAGTCCAAGAACATGAATCTATAAATTTCTAATATTTACGCTATATTGGCTATGAAGCATAGTTAGTTCTAGACGAGTATCCTTCTTGTTGATAATTTAAGAGAGAGAAGAACATACCTACGTAAGACAGATGGATCTCACAACTTCTTTCTAATAAAATTCGAACAGCTTAAAACCAAGAGAACAAAATGGCCCTTTAGGTCCTCTTTCCCATTATCATGACTGCTCCCTCATCTATGCTATTTATTTTACAGAAATTATATGCTAACATTCGTTCTTAAGCAGTGTGTACGTGGAAAACCATGGACTCTTCTTGATCTCATCACTTTCCTAAACATGGGTTTAGATTTCGTGGAAAAGGGGTACATACACAGTGTCATGATCAATACGTTGGAGGAAAATATATACGTTTTTTTCGTTAAAAATTATTCCTTTAAAAAAGGTCATTTAAAATAACATATCGATATATACATGTACACACCATTAGATTCAATGAAACAAAATCTGAACCGTGAAATAGTTCATCTCCATTTCAAAGATCCTATTCCCTAGAAAGTAAGCCACTACAATTGGAATGGATGAGTTCTTTCTAAATTTTTTGACCGAGTTTTTTGCTTAGATATCAGAGGCAAGGAGAAGAAGAGAAGTATAAATAAAGAGAAAAATATATGTTTGATATTCTAAATTGATTGAAGTTTATTTTGAATTCAAATTCAAATTTGGGTGATATATAGAGATCTGAACCTGGTGGTAGTCCCCTGGTTTGATGGGAATACGACAGTTTCCTTCTATGATAATAGCTAGAAGGAAATGAATTGGAAGTCTATTAAGAATATGTAATTGTGTAAAAGTAGGTACAGAAGGTGGATATATTTAGGTTTCATTGCAACTATCAAGACTCTTATTTGAAGATGATAAATCCAAATGTCTTCTCTTGTAACTGTCGATTGATTCATCTTCAGTAGCTACACTTCTGTTTGAGTTCTTCTCCATTTGCCTTCTCTTGGAGCGGCTTTTAACATCCTCTACCTTTTCATCAGCAAAACTAAGAAATGTTCGAAGACGTTTAGACCCTGAGCTTGAACCAGGAGGCTTAAGTTCCTCTGGATAGTGCCTGCTGAACTGGCGCATCATCAGAAACAAATATACAATGAGAGCAAGCAAGCAAGCAGTCCCACATATGGCAAAAAGGCCCCAGAAGCTCTTAAGCTGAAGGCGATCCACTTCAAACTTTGTGCCTTGTTTAGTGCATGCACTTCTCATAAGCCATTTATCATGGATTCTCTGAAGGTCTCCGTTCTCCGACAGTTTTAAAATGGCAGTTGACATGTCTATTGCTAGAGGTGAATCCCGTGGAAAGGCCTGATCATGAGACATTAAGAATAAAACCATGATAGGTCCTCAAGTGCCTGACATGAATTCTAAAAACAAGTAGTGCAGGGAAGTATAAACTTACAAATCCCCACCCGGCTTTGGTGAACTGTTGACCTACAATGCTGAATTCACATCGGGTTGAGAGGAAGAGGTCTACATATGCACGCTCATCAACAATTGCTGCAACACCACCCCTATGGGGGCCGTTTTTTAAGGCTGTAGTAAAATCTTCTGGTGAATTAAAAGGAAAAAGTCTGGACTCGCGAATGCCGAGTTCCTCAACTAAATAGTTTCGGGCATATGAACCTTGCTGGTAGCCAATGGGATCATTGCTGTTAATCAGAGTTTCAATGCCTTTAATGGGAGAAGAAAGCTGCTGCACTGTCAAGATTGAGGTCAAACTTGCAGTGTAGCTTGAGTTGATTATAAGAACCACAAATAACCATATTATTAGCACTAGCCGACCAAGAGTGCTGACTGTATTTTCCCCTACAGAAAGCAGAAAAATGTGTTACTTGATAAGTAAACAAAAGCTGCCACCAATACCTATTGCTATTAGAAAGTACAACTAAATTAGAGCCAATTCACTTACTATGGGAGAAGAACAAGGTTGAAAAGCTAAACCTGCAAAATTAATCAAAGCACAAATGTGAGTGATATGCGGATTAGACTAAGAAATATGATAGAAAGAAGAAAAATCTCAACACAAGACTCTCTGTCTTGATGCAATTTTCAATAACACTAGTGTTTTGTACTTTTGTCATCATAAATAGAAACTCTACCCATCGACAGTTCCTAACAAATTACTATCTCACATCTATGAAAACTCTGATTTCTACAGCAAAGGAGAGTAAGGGGGAGTTTTCTGCTTTCCCTGAATCAGATAGATAAAAGTCATCGGCATTGTCACGATCCTATCTCAACAAAGAAGAATGGAAAGGATAACTTCAAAGCAGATATTATTGTTGAGATGTTTACACATAGTTTGATGGATTTGCACCAAGCAAAGAGTAATAAAAAGTTGTCATAGGTTGTGATATTCCCTCACCATAGAATAGTGACAACTTGTTTTTTTGGGGGACCCCGGAATTCATCATTTATTCTATGCTCCAAAATCCAAACAACTGCTCCCACAATGAGAAAAAAGATAGCTGTGGTACCCCACATCTGTAGAGTGAATGGCCTTAAAAATGCCCAAGCACTAGAATTTGACTTCCTAACTGGGGCCACTACTACCAGCCCAGACTCGATATATGGTTGTGTAAAATCCACTATTCTTGTTCGGTTGGTGATGATTGCGATGTCCCCTATTGCTGCATCATAGAACTATATGAAAGAAGAAAACCAGAGGGTCAGAAAACCAATACAACTTCACAAAGTTGTAAACAAAATTTTGTTTTCCACTACTTACACCCGTTGTGATCAGCTGCACAAGGTCAGTGCCACTTGGGTTATTACGACCATCGCCAAATGGAAATAGTTTATATGGGACGGCATATGGCAACAAGTTCACTGCAGCAGTAAATACATCAATGCAATACCCTTTGAACATGTCACTGCCCACTTCTGACACCATTTCTTGAAAGCTAACTCTTTTTGGGACTCCAATTCTCAATTCTCTTCCGTTGTTTGGGAAAACCCACCCACGAGGTCGCTGTGTTGTTTCTCCAGGCCAAATTATGAAGCTTAGCCTTTGACTTGCACTGGAACGATTAGGTGGGCTTGTGTAAAGCATTTCTGGAGGGACGAGTGATAACCCAGAATAATTAGACCAATAACCGATCCTCCTAAACCCTGTGCCAACGACATTAATGACTTCAAATGCAGGATAAATGAAGTTCCTATCAGAAGTAAAATTGATTGGTCCTGTTATACCAGTCATATTGACCTGCAAAATGCTCTTAAGCAGCAACTTCCCTCCATCAAAGATGTTCATAGCATCAAGATTCAAGCTCCCTCCTTGTACGTCAGTTAACCTCGAATCATTTGAGAATGAGATAATTCCCCCCTGATTAAAAAATGCATCAATTGCATGCGCAAGCAGCCAAACAGTATCATAGGCATATAGACCATAAGTACTTAGTCCAAAAGAGCCATTAGTACTCTTTGCACGGGTCAAGTTACTCCACCTAGAAACAAATTTTCTCTTGACTTCTGAATCTGGTGTGTACATACGCAATGTAATAACTCCTTCAAAGTCGTTCATTACATCTGAAGCGACTGGAGAATTAGTATCTAGTATGGTAGAGAGCCAGTTAGTAGCAATCCACACATACCCAGTTGCCATCATCCCAAGGTACTTTGCAACGTTAAGAACCTCTGGACCCTGACCGGCATAAGTGTGAAGAACAATAATCCGAGACTCGGTTAAAGCAACCTTAACCAGCACATCGGTGACGTTATCCCGGGTGGGTTCAGGGGGCATAGGTGCTTTGTATGAGATCTTACAACGTCTCTCAGCAAGCTTGTCTCCTAATGCAGCAACCCCATTTCTGCCTTGGTCATCGTCAACATAGATTGCAATTACCTCTTTCCATCCATAGTGGTCCACAATTTCTGCTATTGCAGCCATCTGAAAAAGATCACTATGGGAAGTTCTAACAAAGAAAGGGAACTGAAGTGGAGACAGGGTGGAGTCTGTTGCTGAATATGACAATAGAGGAACTTGGAGCTCATTAGCAATGTGAGATACTACATGAGCTGTTACTGAAAGTTGGGGACCAATAATTGCTACGGTGTCTTTCTCCATGAACTGCAAGGCTGTTATGACAAATTAAAGTCAGAGAGGTTATAAACCACTTGTGATTCTAGGTGTGACAACTCAGTTCCACGTAAAGAAAAATATTAGTTCACGTAGAGTGGGTGAATTATAAAGAATGTCATCGGTGCTAACTCTCATATTGATTTATTACTAAGTGAGACAGGACTTTATAAGTGATTATAAGGAACTCCAATTGCAACTTAACTAGTCATTTTGGAGTAATAGCACTAGATGTGATCAGTGTTTTTCTTGAGCCGTTACAAATGGTATCAGATTAACGTAGTAATGTCATGTAGTATTAGAGCACTACATGATATGACCTTGACGCAATCACAAATAGGTCCTTAAGAGGGGGAAATTGTAACACCTTAGTCCAACATTGAAAAAATGATTAGCCAACATAAGTTGAGTGGATTATAAAAGAGCTTATAGGTACTAAGTCCCACATTGGTTCCTTATTAGGTGAGACTAAGTTTTATAAGTGATTATAAGGATCTCCAATTACAACTTGGACTATTTTTTTTGGAGTGATAGCACATATGTGATTAGTGTTTTTTCGGAATCATTACACTAGGTAACCTACCTTTAGAGTCAAAAGATGACAAGTGAAAAAATAGAAAAGAGATATCACAAAGAACTTACTCTCAACAATGCCAAGGAATCCGCTGTAACTGGAGTCCTGCATCGTAAGATTTATCTTAGTTCCAGCCAGAACAGTTGGATCAGAATTCACATCCTCAACTGCAGTTTCCATTGCGAGTTTCGCAACTTTGCCAATAATAGACTTGTAAGAGAGAATAGCCCCTATATTTACCACATCAGGTCTTGTAGAAACATTTGTAACAACTCCATATGAGGAAATCCCATGGCAGAAAACCATTAACGCCAGAAGCAACAGTGTATTCATGGTAAATTGCCCGATTACAAACCCCTAATTCTCACCTTTCTCTGCAGACAACACAAAACTATATCATCGAGAAGAAATGAGAGAGCACTAATTGGAAACTCTAGTTTCAAACACTGACATATTCCAATTAAAAGATCCTATATTAGATTTAAGAAACACCTAAAAGTAGCAACATATGAATGAATTACTCAAGAACATGAAGCAAAGACTGTAGACATTGAACAATGTGCAGACTGAAGCTCAAAACTAAAACATCTACAATAAACAAATAAATTTATGTGAAATGACACAACCCAAAACAAAAAAGTGACCAACATGAGCTCAAAACCAAGTGTGTTTCTGCACAATAGATAAAACCCACAAATATCACAGAAAAGTAACAAAACAAATCTAACCACGAAAGTGCGAAAAAGGTTCGTTTAAGGAGAATCTCTACTGGTAAAAAGCAACCTTTTTTCCAACAGATTGAAAGGCAATAGGAAGGACATAATTGTGGGATTACAAAAAGTGCTGATTTTTCATAAAGGGTATCAGAGAAATCTCGAGAAGTTTAGATTCCGCAGGTAAAAGGGAAAAAGATTTAACTTACACAGTAGCATAGTTAGCGGCCATTCTTGACTCGCAGGTGAAACCCAGAAGTAGACCGTTAACGCTGTAATTAGAACCCAAGACAATCAACATCTGATGAGGCAAAAATCAACAATAGGGGAATTATATCCTTAGTTATACAGTGCATACAAGTGTAACGGTGGGATTGGTAATGGTGCAACTTGCAACTGTCATGCAGCTATTGTATTTGTATGGTGAAGATAAATTCTTTAGGATATTTATTACCAATGTAGATGTGTTGGAGATACATGTGTATGGAAGTCAACATAATAGACAAGAGAAAGAGACACCACTGGTCCTCACTCCTGCTGAGGTTAGTGTTACCTGACCTGGAAGGCTGGAAGAGGATGGGGAATTTGGAGTGCTTTGGTGGTGGACCTGGTGGTCCTCTATACACTACTTATATTGTTCACCAATGTAGCATAATTTCCATGTGGTTTAAAAAGAAAATTGAAAGCCATGATGCTTTCTTTGGAAATTTTGCTGACCATTTTCATAATGTTTTTCAGATGAAACCATAAATAAATGAGTTTATTTCAATTTTATCTCACTTTATATATATTGATGGCACTACAAATGGGTGTTTAATTTTTTTTTTTTTTTTTTTTTTTTTTTTTTTTTTATAATAAAAATTGATTAACAGTATCATATCAACAAAGTTGGATAGAAATATAATAAAAGTGTATTGTATAATATATTTTTAAAATAAATTATCAATAGGAATAAGGATATCCTGAAATTCGCGGCCCAAATCGTCCAAATTGCAAAGAGGCCTATTTGTCTGTCATTGGACAGTCCAGGATGGATATATGGAGGGAGGCCTCACCAGTAATTTACCTTTTTGTGGGATTGCGTACAATTTGGCGTTTCTCTTGTATTATTAGTTAAGTATTTAGTCTAAAAGAAAAGGACAAACGAGCCCTTGACTGTTTAGGCAAAGTTGTGCAAAGACCACTAGCCCGATGAAGGGTACCTGATGTACAACCAAAAAATTAAGTGTGTTGGACCCCCTGCATAGAGAATAAAGATACATATCTTTAAGCTAAAGCTTTTATTGCTGTTTAAATACTAGAGATAAAAGTGGTGAAACTTCAGGCCTTTACGAGATTCTTTTTGACATTAATTTGATGCATGTCTTCTTGGGTTTTCTAGAACCCAACCAGAATGTTTGTTGTTCCAGCGGACGGTCGGGAAGAAAAGTGGAAGTTATTGTGGGCCTTATTTGTTTTGGTGTAAAATATTAATATCTTAACATTAATCAATCTATAGTAAGCTTCGCCTTAATTAGGTTGTTTAAACATTCCTACCCTACATAGTGCATACACCCTGCATGTGCATTTTCTGAAAGTATATATATATATATATATATATATATATATATATATATAGAAACATATTAATATCTCAATACATAGTATGTCATAAAATAGAAGATAACAGCATTTATACATGTTCATATATATCCATGTAGACCCCTTATTGCAGTTAGGAAGGCCCAACTTTGGAAACTTAATTATAACTTAACTAAAGCTCCATGAAATATATAACTAACTAGGCTTCGTAGTTAGTAGCAACGGTAACATTCCAAGTACTATTTCGAGGTTCTTCTTCATGCACTCTTCCATTTGAGACCATCTCTATCTGCCTTCTCATGGAGTACCCCCTCTTTCCTTCCTTCTCCACTTTAATAACATTCTCTTCCTTTTCTTTAACAAATGTAAGAAACGATTCAATCCGTGTAGATTGTGACGTGTTGCTAGAGTGCCTTGTGTACTGGCGTACCATCTTAATGAGATAGAAAATGAGAGAAAGAAGACAAGCAGAGCCACATAGTAAAAAGAGGCCCCAGAAACTTGTAAGCTGAAGGCGGTCTACATCTT
>NC_081542.1:280084-280384 GCF_901000735.1 Corylus avellana | reverse complement strand
GCTGCAAGCACTTCTTGTAAGCCATTTGTCGTGAAGCTTTTGTAGATCACCAGTTTCTGACAATCTTAGTATGGCAGTTGACATGTCAATCGCCAGTGGCGAGTCCCGTGGAAAGGCCTAAACAATCAGAAATGTGGAACATGAATTAACACTATTATAATCATATATAACTTGATAAATGCTAAATAACCAACTGCTGATAGAGATAATGACATGTTAGAAGAGATGATACTTACAAAACCCCACCCCATTTTGGTGAACTCTTGACCGACAATACCAAATTCACATCTGGTGGAGAGA
>NC_081542.1:264352-279750 GCF_901000735.1 Corylus avellana | reverse complement strand
CTCTCCTACATAAAACAGGAAACAGACAATTGAGTAATTCCCATATAGGAGGCTTTGTACATACGGGAAATAGCTAGTGAAGACTAAGATAGAACTTTTTACTTACTATAAGAGAAAAACAAAGTTGAAAAGCTAAACCTGCAAAGTGAAGCACAAAAATTAGCAATTAAGGAATTACATATGTTGTGCTTAATTTTCTAGATTCGAGGAACAAGATCTTCCCTAGCATGATCATTTGCTAACAAAGACAGAATGGATGAAGGAAAAGATCAACTACATCATATATTTTTTTGTTTGAAAAGGTGTTGTAAAATCACATATAAAGGTGAAAAACAATTTTAATTCTTTTGTATTTTAAGTTGTTTGTTTAGAACAAATAAACAACGTACTCACCATAAGATGGTGACACATTGTTTTCTAGGAGGGCCTCGGAAATCGTCATTTGTTCTGCGCTCCAAAATCCAAACAACTACTCCCACAACAATGAAAGAAATACCTGTAACACACCACATCATTGGAGTAAATGGTCTCAGAAATGCCCAAGCACTAGAGTTCAACTTCCAAACCGGGGCTACTACAACTAGCCCAGACTCAATGTATGGCTGCGTGAAATCCACCATCTTTGTCCGGCTGGTGGTAATTGTAATGTCACCAACCACAGCGTCAAATTCCTACATAAAAGAGGAAAACTAGTGACTCAGAATTACTAAACAAAAAACATGTTTCATAACAAAGCCAATAGAAAATTGTTGTAATTCATACTTACACCCGTGGTGATCATGTGCAGAAGATCAGCGGTTACTGGATTGCTATGTCCATCCCCAAATGGAATAAACTTATATGGGATTGCATATGGCAATTGTTCCTTTGCAGCATTAAATACGTCAATACAATATCCAACATAGTTATCAGAGCCTTCTCCATGTGACACAAATTCACGATAGCTAATTCGATTTGGGACTCCAACTCGAAGTTGCTTTCCATTGCTTGAGAATACCCACCCACAAGGCTTTTGAGTGATTTGCCCTGGCCAGATTACACCATAAAGTTGTTGATTTGAAGACTTGTTTGCTTCATGTGCATTGAACTTTTCTGGAGGCACCAATGATAAGCCGGAAGAATTGGACCAATAACCAATTGACCTAACCCCCGTACCAATGACATTAATTACTTCATATGCAGGACCGTTGAGCTCCCCATCTAAAGTGAAATTCATTGGGCCGCTTAAACCACTCATATTTACGTGTAAAATGTTGTTAAGCAACACCTTCCCTCCATTAAAGATGCTCATGGAATCAAAACGCAAGTTCCCTCCTTGAAACTCAGTTAAACTCGAATCATTTGAAAATGTAATGTTTCCCTTTTGATTTAAAAATGTGTCAAGTGCACGAGCAAGAAGCCAAACAGTGTCGTAGGCGTATAGACCATACGCATTTAGTCTAAAAAGGCTACCATTTGTCTTTGAAGCAGTCAAGTTGCTCCACCTAGAAAGAAATTTCCTTTTCGGTAGTGAATCTGGGGTGTGCATACGCAACGTAAGAATCCCTTGAATACTATCCATTGCTGCTGGAGGGAGGGAAGATTCTGTGTCAAGTACAGTAGAGAGCCAATCAGTAGCTATCCACACATATCCACTTCCCATCATCCCATTCTTACGTGCCATATCAACTACCTCTAAACCCCAGGCAGAATATATGTGGAGGATAATAATCCGAGACTCCATCATAGCCACCTTAAACAGTGTATCAGAGATGTCATTTCGGTCTACTTTGGGGCTCATAGGTGCTTTGTACGAGATCTTACAACGTTTTTCAGCAAGCTTATCACCTAAAGCAGCAACCCCATTTCTACCATGATCGTCATCAATATAGATTGCTATTACATCTCGCCATTCGTAGTAGCCTACGATTTCTGCTACAGCAGACATCTGGAAGAGGTCACTTTGGGTTGTCCTAACAAAGAATGGGAACTGAAGTGAGTTTAGGGTGGGGTCTGTTGCAGCAAAGGATAACAGAGGCACTTGGAGCTCATTCGCAATATGTGAAATTACATGGGCCATAACAGAGTGTTGGGGACCAATTATGGCCACTGTATCATTCTCCATAAACCGCAAAGCTGTTAAATTAAGAACAATGAAAAGTCGTATAATCTGTATGAGATTTGATCTATGAATTGTCAAAAGAATATCTGTTGAAATGAAAGGATATACGTACGTACCCTCAACGATTCCGAGAAATCCGCTGGATAATTTTGTATCCTGCATGGTAATTTTCAGCTTTGTTCCATTTAAAACCCCAGGATCGGAATTTACATCATCCACAGCCGCTTCAATGGCAAGTTTTGCAACTTTCCCAATGGAAGAATTGAAAGCCAAAATAGCGCCAATGTTAACAACGTCGGGTCTGGTAGAATTAGCACCAGTAGCAGTGCTAATAAAGTGCCCATTGTAGAAAATCAATACCAGAACCCAAAACATATGCATGCTGGATTGCTCTGCAAATAAACCAAACACTCTACTCAGAAAATTTGAAGATTAGCGGAGAAACTTCACATGCCTAGCTAGTAGCTACACTGCAGCCTACCAAAATGCATGTTAAAGACAAACACGTACATATTCATAGCCACACAGAAATACACACATATAAACATGCATACAAGATGTATATATATATATATATATATATATATATATATCTACATATAAGGACATGAAGCAAAATAGTTGAAACATAAGCTGCTCTCGTAAGACTAACATGTCACAAGATGGTTGCTAGTACGTACCTCTAAAAACCAGTTGTATTCGAACTGTGAAATTGAAATGTTATTGTATGTTTAGATGCATATATATATATATTGCAAAGCCAAAGGCAATACAACAATGATAACGTTGACTATAGTATAAATCCAAAGCACGCGTTGGGCTTAGTGACCATAACCCAACAAGATCTAGACCCAATTACAAGGAAGACTATATGATCTCCCATGAAACACGAGGGAACAACATCTACCCATTAATCTAAAAGGTACTCCAGATCATGTGAATCAGATTGCTCTAATAATTTAAGTGGAAATTTCCAAGTAAAAAACAAACTTCATTTTTAGAGGATGTAAAATAATAATTAATTGAAGAGTGCCATATAGTCCCAAGCAATATAATCAATCATGCAGGAATGGAAACTGTAATTGTTAGGAAGTAATAGCAAGCAATATACTTTGTTAATTAATTGTTAGTGATTTAATGATCACCTGTTCTGCCCCTTAGGCCTTAATGCAACATGTGCTTGGGTCAGCCCATGCATGTCTCTCGAATACCTACCTAGCAAATTTCTTGGTTTTTATACTTGTTTTTGTTTTTATTTTTTTAATAATGTTATATACCATTTTTTTATCCTACAAATATTTTATAATACTGACATGACAGCTCAATCGAATGGTTAATTGGAATTGTCACATCAATATAAGATAGTTATGAGATTATAATGTATTTTCTTACATTACACTTTTTTTGTTGGTGTTGGTTTTTGTTTGAGTATTGCATCAATCACATTTTTATTGCGTGCTACCCTAAAATGGCCATTCCTTAGAGTAATGTCATATCAAGAAATTGATTGGCGCTATCCCGTCAGCATATTGGGATACTTGTGGGATAGTTTTTAACATTTTTCTTTTAATAGTGATTGATCAAATAGTTAATTAAAATTGTCACATCAACAATATTATAAGGTAAAACTGTAATTTATATCATATTGCTCTTAGTCTTTTGCTTAGTGCTTCATTCGAGTTGTCCTTAGACTAGGGCCTCGATGGACCAGCATTATAGGCAAGAATGTCATTCATTTCCATCATTGGGAATTCCACTTTTAGTGGATCAACTCCAAAGGAATGGAACTCATAATGGGCAATGGATATAGTCTTACCACTTGATAACCATTATATCAAATGGACTTGCCACTTCTCTGTTTTTGGCTGAACATTTAGGTAAAAAGTTATTACAAATTGATAATTTAATACTTATTACTTCAATTACTAAACATTTAAATTTACTTGTTTGATTTATTCGCCATTCAAATATTACATATAAATTGTGAAAAAATCATTAAAAAAAAAAAAATTGCAGCACCAAGCATTTTCCTCAAGGTAAACTTCATACACTTTTATTATTATTATTATTTTTTTCTTTCTCAAAACTTAGTCATCAACCAGGCTAATAATGCCCACGTGTGGCACAGCAAACGAAAAGAGAAAGGCTCTGCGTGTTTCGGGCACGATTTTAGGTATCACGAGGATTATATCTGGCGGGTCTCCTTCAAATATAAAAAAAAAAATCTGACCGGCTTCTTGTTGTTGGAAGACCACGTAATTATATAGCAAGTGGTCTGGTCAGCCAATTCTTAAAAAAAACGGAGTGTTTGGGGTCAAAATAATACGGACCAATTTTTCAAACTTAATTTTGTAGCACATGAGAAGTACGTGTTCTTTTTCTAATAATGTGTGAAAGTATATGTCTTTTCAATAGGATTTATTAAAAAATATATATATATTTTTCACATATTTAAGAAACATCATAAAATTTTTATAAATTGCGGCTAAGAATAATTTCTCCAACCAAATTTAAAAACTCTATTTAAACAATAGAATGGTTTGTAGTAGCACACAACAACTGTCGGTGTATAAATCTAAAACATATAAACAAATGCTTCTTGAGAAGTACTTATTGGTTCCATCAAATCTAATGAATTGGCATACACTTGCAAACAATTCTCTATGCCATAATTGGGTTCAACAAACCTCAAAAGTTTGGTGGCGTTTTGCACAAAACGAAACCAAACTAAAACATCATCGAGTTTTTATTCTATCAAGACAGAGACACGAATTTTAAAACTATAGAAAGTTTTGAGAGCGACAGAAGAAGAGAGACTTTTGCGTTTTAAACTAGTTTGCACTAGACACTATATATAGTGTCAATTTATCATGAAATAATTGCTAATTCTACTGTCATTAAAATCTGCCCATTCGATTTTTACATGCGCTTAATCTTTACAGTTAGATTAAATTTATAATTAACATTTATTTAATTATAACCTTTAGATTGTAGTTTTTAGTAACAATTATTTAATTGTAACCTTTAGATTGTAGTTTTTAGTAACAATTATTTAATTTCAACTGTTAGATTAAATTTAATTTAGTCTTACAGTTGACTTTACTAACAATAAAATAAATCCATATCAAATCACCAGATCTTATGATCATGACCGTAAAAAATTAACGGTCATAATCCAATCACTATATATTCATAATTATACTAATTTTGATAACTCTTTTAACAACAACCTCATCAAACCCATCTAAGTGGATTATTGGAAAACATGGTAATTAGTCGTAAATCATATCAAAGTTTAGTCTTGGCCATGAATTTAAAAACATTGTTGCCATGGAGACCATTAAAAACCGATGTATATGCATGTTAATTTTCTGAAATGATGTCCGATTTGTAAGGGTCTTTTTTCTTTCACAGGTAAAATTTTGAACTTTATCAAGCATATATATTTGATCTCTTACCACTTGAATTAAAACTTGACAATCTAAAATTATAGGAAAAAACATCAAATTTAGTTCTTAATTTCGACAATTAGGTATTTAGGTTTTCATCTGATCTTAAATAGGTCTTTTCGTCAACCTATCTTCAAATTAATTAATTGTATGTAATAACAAACCAATCAATTAATGTCATATGACTCTTCTTTTTACAAGTCATTTATCAAATGTATGTGCTATATATGTGACGTAATTACTTTAAATTACAAGTATAACCTAAAATTATTAAAATAATATATATATTTTTTATTTAAAAAGAAAAAATAGAGGTGACCAACCATTACTAATTGGTGACAATTAGATAAGGGTTGGCGGCCAGCAATGTCCCCTCAAAGAGGGGTGGTCACTCCTCACACCTCACCAAGGGGTGGTTGTCCCTTACAAAGAAGGGCGGCTGCTCAAAGAGAGGGGTATAGAGACGGTCAGCCGCCCCTGTATGAGTGGCTGCCCTCTTACCAATTAATGGTTGTTGGCCATGCCTTAACTTTTAAAATAAAAATTATTGTTATTTTTATTTAGGGTATGTATATTTGTAATTTAAAATAATTGTGTCACATAGCAAGTACATTGGTACAAGACATTTCAAATGAGAGTCATGTAATATTAATTGATTAGTATGACGTGACATACAATTATTTAATTTAATGGCCAGTTGACAGAATAACTATTTAAAATTAAAAAAAAAAAAAAAAAAAAAAAAAAAACCTAAGAATGTAATTGTCCAAATTTTAGTTTGAAGGTCTTTTAATATTTTGGCCTATTTAGAGTATTTTGGGCTTTAGCAAGTGTACTAGTTAGAAAAGGTCCAATTGGGCTATTTTGGACCATTCCCTAAGAAACAAAATTCTTAGAAGTGATGAAGCTCATTTTCCTTTCCGGTGGAAAATGATCGACTCCATTTTAAATTTTCTCCATTTTTTTTTTTTATTTAGTGTATTTTGAAGGGTAGTATTGTCCAAAACTTTTAATGATAGTCGTGCATTAAATGCACTACCCTTTAAAATGCACTAAATGGAAAAAATGAAAGAGATTTAAAATTTAGATGATCCTCTTCCCTTTCAGGCTACTAGTTAGAAGGCTAAAATTGGCACGGTCATACAAAAATTGATTAGTATGACGTGTCATAAAAAAACTGGCAATGTCATATACATGGTATCTTCATTAAGATCATATTTGAAATTGTGTTTGAGAAATAGAGTTTTTGAGTTAAAAAATACTTTTTGGCAAAAACTTCATTTTGAAGCTTTTGCCAAAAGTGTGCTTTGGCTATTTTTAGGCTTTTTGGACCCTTAAAAACGCTTTTAATTTTTTATCAAACGACTATTTTTTTTTTTTTTTTTTTTTTCAAACAAATTTTTTGAGTGTTAAAAGACATTTTTACGCCTTAAGTGTATCTCACAAGTTTGTCTGTTTAGAAAGCTTTTTTTTAAAAAAAAAGGACAAAAATTTCCTCAAACCTACTCTAATAAGTGTCAAGTATCATGTCTTATTATTATTATTTTTTAATATTCTTAACGGTCATTTATTGTTATTTTACTGACCAGGAACTCAGACACTAATTTTTTAGAAACTCAAACATGTTAGATGCTTGTTAAGGGAAAATTTCCTTTAAACTAGTTTGAATAAAATTTGTATCCTTTCAAAAATCATGAACTTCTAGTGGCCCCACTGTGACCTCCATGAACTTTCTGCGGCCACTAGAACTTCTAATGGCCTTGCAGTGGCCGCTCAATCCATTTGATGGCAGCAATAGTTTTACCTTTTATTCTTTTTTTTTTTTTTTTTTTTTAATTTTGGGGAACAATTTTCAATATATATATATATATATATTTGTAATTTTCAAAGACACTTATACAAACAAAATTTTCATTTTTGAGCCTCACATAAAACACTTTTGTGAATCTGTTTTGCAAACCGCATTGAAGCTCCGGGAGCTAAATTTACTTTTTAATTCGATCTTAAAAACATTCCATATAGTATGTCATAAAATAGTAGGCCCATATAGAAGACAACAACATTTATACATATTCATATACTAATAGACCCATTGATATTGCACTTATGGAGGCCCAACTCGGAAACTTATAACTTAAGAAAGCTCCAAGAAACCGTTTCCAGGTTCATCTTCATGAACTCTTCCACTTGAGTCCTTCTCCCTTTGCCTTTTCTTGGACCCGCTCTTTCCATCTTCCTCCACTTGAATAACATCCTCTTCGTTTTCTTTAACAAATGTAAGAAATGATTCAATCCGTACGCGTGAAGATTGCGAGGAGTCATCAGAGTGCCTCGTGTACTGGCGGACCATCTTAATAAAATAGAAAAGGAGAGCAAGAAAGCAAACAAAGCCACAAAATAAAAAGAGGCCCCAAAAACTGGTTAGGTGAAGGCGGTCTACGTCTTGCTTTGCACCTTCTGAGCTACAAGCACTTCTTGTAAGCCATTTGTCGTGAAGCCTTTGTAGACCCCCATTCTCGGACAGTTTTAGGATGGCAGTTGACATGTCAATCGCCAGTGGCGAGTCCCGTGGAAAGGCCTAATCAACCAGAAATATTGCAGAAAATTAAGACTATTATATATCATCATAAGGTGAGAAATGTGGAACAAGTTTGAAATGATACTTACAAAACCCCACCCCATTTTGGTGAACTCTTGACCAACTATACCAAATTCACATCTGGTGGAGAGAAAGAGCTCCATATATGCTCGCTCGTCAACCACTGCAGCAACACCACCCTTACTCGGGCCATCCTTCAAAGCTCTCTCAAAATCTTTCGGCGAGTCAAGGGGAATAAGTCTGTTTCTATGTATATTGAGCTCATTGGTTAGATAATTTTCAGCAAATGAACCACGCTGGTAACCAATGGGTTCGTTGCTTGTTGTCAAACTTTCAATCCCTTTGACAGGGGAAGAAAGTTGTTCCACTGTAAGTATTGATGTCAAACTTGCAGTGTAACTCGAATTCACTATTAGAACTACAAAAAGCCATATGATAAGCACTAGGCGACCAAGGGTGCTCACAATCTTCTCTCCTGCAATATTCAAGAGTAATACCTGTATAAGAGGCTTTGTATGTATGGGAAATAGCTAGTGAAGACTAAACTATAGAGTATTTTACTTACTATAAGAAAAAAACAAGGTTGAAAAGCTAAACCTGCAAAGTGAAGCACAAAAGTTAGGAATTAGGGGATTAATTAGATCAAGATTGAAGAAGATATGCAGTGTATAGAACATGAACGAAAATGATGGATATTGAACCACCCGAAAAATTAACTGCAGTACATGCATACTCTCTTATAGAAGTGTAATGTTTCTTAGGAACTCACCAAAGGATCGTGACAAATTGTTTTCTAGGAGGGCCCCGGAAATCGTCATTCGTCCTGCGCTCCAAAATCCAAACAACTACTCCCATAACAAGAAAAGATATACCTGTAACACACCACATCATTGGAGTAAACGGTCTCAAAAAAGCCCAAGCATTGGAATTCAGCTTCCAAACTGGAGCCACTACAACTAGCCCAGACTCGATATATGGCTGTGTGAAATCCACCATCTTTGTTCGGTTGGTGGTAATTGTAATGTCACCAACCACAGCATCGAGTTCCTACATGGAAGAGGAAAATCAGTGAATTAGGAGTACTAAAAAGCATGTTTCATAACAAAGTATGTAAAAAATTGTTGTAATTCATACTTACACCCGCTGTGATTTTGCGCAAAAGATCTGAAGTTATTGGATTGCTATGTCCATTTCCAAATGGAATAAACTTATATGGGACTGGATATGGCAATTGGTCCTTTGCAGCGTTAAAAACATCAATACAATAGCCAATATAATTATCAGAGCCTTCTATCTGTGACACAAATTCACGATAACTGATTCGATTTGGGACTCCAACTCGCAATTGCTTTCCGTTGCTTGAGAATACCCACCCACGAGGCTTTTGAGTGATTTGTCCCGGCCAAATTACACCATATAGTTGTTGATTTGAAGACTTGTTTTGTTGTACATTGAGCTTTCCTGGAGGCACCACTGATAAGCCGGAAGAATTGGACCAATAACCGATTGTCCTGATCCCCGTACCAATGACATTGATTACTTCATATGCAGGACCATTGAGGTCCCCATCTGAATTGAAACTCATTGGGCCACTTAAACCACTCATATTAACTTGTAAAATGTTGGTACGCAACGCGTTCCCTCCATCAAAGATGCTCATGGCATCAAAATGCAAGTTCCCTCCGTGAAACTCAATCAAACTCGAATCATTCGAGAATGAAATATTATTTGCCCTCTGATTTAAAAATGCATCAAGTGCATGAGCAAGAAGCCAAACAGTGTCATATGCGTATAGGCCATATGTATTTGGTTTAAAAAGACTGTCATTTGTCTTTGTAGCAATCAAGTTGCTCCACGTAGAAAGAAATTTACTTTTGAGTTTTGACTCTGGAGTGTACATACGCAATGTAAGAACCCCTTGAATACTATCCATTGCCGTTGGAGGGAGGGAAGGTTCCGTGTCAAGTACAGTAGAGAGCCAGTCAGTAGCTATCCACACATATCCATTTCCCATCATCCCATTCTTATGTGCCAAATCAACTACCTCTTGACCCCAGTTAGGATATATGTGGAGGATAATAACCCGAGACTCCATCATAGCAACCTTAAACAGTGTATCAGAGATGTCATTCCGGTCCACTACTGCTTTGGGGCTCATAGGTGCTTTGTACGATATTTTACAACGTTTTTCGGCAAGCTTGTCACCTAATGCAGCAACCCCATTTCTGCCATGATCATCATCAATATAGATTGCTATTACATCTCGCCATTCGTAGTAGCCTACGATTTCTGCTATGGCAGCCATCTGAAAGAGGTCACTTTGCGTTGTCCTAACAAAGTATGGGAACTGAAGTGAATTCAAGGTGGGGTCTGTTGCGGCAAAGGATAATAGAGGCACTTGGAGCTCGTTTGCAATATGTGAAATTACATGGGCCATAACAGAGTGCTGGGGACCAATTATGGCCACTGTATCATTCTCCATAAACCGCAAAGCTATGGAAAAAACAATGAAAGTGTAATCTGTATGAGATTCTATGACTTGTCTAAAGGAAGCAATGAGAAAATTGAACAAAACAAAAGATGCACGTACCCTCAACGATTCCCAGAAATCCGCTGGATAATTTTGTATCCTGCATGGAAATTTTAAGCTTAGTTCCATTTAGAACCAATGGACTGGAATTCACATCGTCCACAGCAGCTTCAATGGCAAGTTTTGCAACTTTCCCAATGGAAGAATTGAAAGACAAAATAGCGCCAATGTTAACAACGTCGGGTATAGTAGAATTAGCACCGGTGCCAGCTGTGCTAATTAAGTGACCGTTGTAGAAAATCATTACCAGAAGCCAAAACATATGCATGGTGGATTCACTGCAGAGAAAGCATACAGTCTACTCATTAACGTTTAAGATTAGCTAGGAAACTTCACATGCCGACACTGCAGCCTACCAAAATGCATGCATGTTAAAGACAAACACATATTCATCATAGCCACACAGAAATACACACACATATATATAAACATGCATACATGAAGTATTTATGTATGTCTGCATATATATATATATGCAGACACGAAGCAAAATAGTTGAAACATAAGTTGCTCTCCTAAAATTAACATGTCACAAGATGGTTGCTAGTACCTCTTAAAACCAGTTGTATACAAACTGTGAAATTGAAATGTGGTGTGTTTATATATATTCACACACACACATATATATATACAGCTAAAGGCAATACAACCGTGACAGCGTTGACTAGCAGAAGTCCAAACCACGCGTTGTGCTCATGACCTGATGACCATAACCCAACAAGACCCAACAAGGAAGATTACATGACCTGCCATGAAATATGATCAACACATTAATCTAAAAGGCTGCACATGTGAATGCGATCACTTTCAAGTGGAAATTTCCATGTTAAAAAAGAAAAAAAAAAAGTTCACTTTTATAAGATAGAAAATAATAAGCTAATAGATAAATCCAAAAAGTAGCATAATTAAGGGTCTGTTTGGAAGTGCGATTTCAATAAGTGCGATTTTAAAAATTGCGTTTTTAAAAATTGTGTTTTTAAAATCGCTACTTTTTAAAATCGCACAGACGTTTGGTAAAACATACTAAAAAGTATTTTTTTTATCAATTGAGTGTTTGGATAACATTAGCATATAATTGCGATTTCATGACCAAATTACCAATAAGGATGAACAAGACAGAGAGGATGAAGAAAAAAATAAAAAGAGAAAATAAGGGTTTTAATATATTTTAGGTGGGTATTCTTGGTATTTTTTTCATTCCCGTTCTAAAAAAGGTAACTATTGCGCCAAATATCTTTTTAATAGAAATCGTGATTTTGTTTTAAATTCGCACTTTTTCAAATAAGCACCCTCTAATCAGCTTATGGAAATCGCAGATTTTTTTGCGATTTTAAAATTTGCGTTTTTATAATCGCAATCCCAAACACCCTAAAATTGCGATTTGGTTTAAAATCGCAGATTATTTTTTTAAAAACGCACTCCCAAACGCACCCTAATACTTGGAGGAGCATCTTGTTATTCAATCACAGAACATGATCTCCTTCTATATATTATTGAATATGGACGGTCAAGATTAAACCCAATTCACGCTTAGAGTTATATCCTTACCATTCATATTCAATAATTGGAGTTGGAAATTAAAACAACTTAATGCAACATATATAATAGAAAATCCCCCATTAAGAATTAACAAACGGATCAAGGGGGTTAATTGAATGGAGCTAAAAGATCAGAACTTTACATTACAAATTTCTAAAGTTTAGGGGGAGATGAAAATTGCTTAGTAGTTTAGGGGTAAATGAAATTTCCCCTAATTGTTTTTTCTTATAATCCTCCATTCGAGTTGTCCTAGGACTACGGCCTCCATTGATTACCATTGTTGGCAAGAATGTCATTCCTTTCCATCATTGGAAAAACCACCATTAGTGGGAATTTGATCGATCCCAAAATCTACTCCAAGGAATGGAACTCATGATGGGCGATATGTATAGTCTTACCACTTGATAACCATTATATCAAATGGACTTGCCACTTCTAAATTGGTGAAAGTGCTGCTGCTGAATGTTATCCTCTTCATCAACTTCCTTTTTTGGGGTCAATAAAATCCTCACAAGTTCGCTTTTAAGGTCAAGATCTTCCCCTGATTACGGAATACATGCCATATGAGGCATGTGCCACTTAGGACATTTTGGTAAGAGTGTTATATATATATGTGTGTGTGTGTGACGTTCTTTGTAAATAATTAAATTTTTTTTATCTATTTTTTTTTACAAGTAATATACTACCATAGAAATTTGTAAAAAAATTATAACAAAAGTTAAACTAATTAACCAAATATTTTACTTTTCGGTAAACTCAATCTGAAAGTTAATCGTCAACTGGGCTAGCTAGCTATTATGTCTTGAGGAACTGAAATATTGGGAATAGGATCCTCTCTTGGATTGGAGAATATCCACTTCATGGCTACAAGCCACAAATGGGATATCTGTCCCACTAACAAAAAATAATAACAAAATATTATTTAAGATTAAAAAAATAAAAAATAAATTAATAAAAAAAAAGGGTAGTTGGCCACACCCATCTTGGCCATAGGGGGTGGTCGGACCACCCAATTTTAATTGGGGGTGGCTTAAGAGACCCTAGACCGGCCAGTTTAGGGTGGCTGAAGCCACTCCTAGGCCCAACGGAGGTGGTCCGGCCACTCCCAAGGACCAAACGAATATATATATATTCGTTTGGCCCTTGGGGTGGTCTTGGGGTGGTCTGGCCACCCCTGGCCGGCCAATGGGGGTAGCTCTCAAGCCATCCCCTTCTCTCTCTTTTTTTTTTTTTTTAATTATTTTTTATCATAAATAATATTTTATTTTATTTTTTTATTAGTGGGACAGGTATCCCATTTGTAGCTCTAAGATTTTTGAAAAAAAAAAATACTAATCATGAACTGAATATTGTCTTGTCCAAAATGAATTGGGGAGAAATCTATTCCAAATATTGAATAGCCCACGTGTGGCACAGCAAAGCTGCAAAGGAAAATAATGACAGAGCCCTTCGTGTGCCTCGCGTGTTTAATTTGGACATCATTTTACATATCACGAGCAAATATATTTGCGGGTAAATGAAAATCTGACTAGCTCTTTGTTATTGGAAGACCATATGGTCCATATATATATATATATATATATATTAGAAAAATGCTACACTTCCGCTTCAAGTACGTATCAACCAACCAAAAAGGTGTGTAAAAATAAAATCTTTTGTTATGATAATATAGCGCTCCATGCTAAACAGGATGAACCAAGTCATGTAAATATGAAAAGCCAACTTTCCACCATTTTTTTAAAGTAAGGCTATAAAACTTACATTAATAAAAATCATGATGAAACAACGTGTTCGGCAAGTGCAATAAAATAATGAATTTAGGATAATTTTTCATTTAAACTTGCGCAAAAGATTAATGAATAGATATTTTCGCTAGCAGATATATTTCCCTTTTAATATGTCCCACATACTATGATTAGGAATTGTATTCTCAATTAATTGTCCAAACAGACTCTAAAATAGTTCTTCCTTCTACAAAGCATGCATCTCAGTTTATCTTTATCGCACCTATCGGGGTACGGTCAACCTTGGTTTGTCTACGGAACGATCGATGGTGTGCATCTGGGATCCTAAAGCAATGTGAAACTTTTTGAAAAAATTCCATTACTCTCTCCCTTACTACTTGGGACAGATGAGAAAGATCACCCTAATAAGTGCTATATTTGTACTTTCCACGATTTCATCTTAAAAATTAAAGTGCTAAAAGAAAAATGATTGCCCCCTTTGCATAGAAAAAAGAAAAAAAAAAAAAAAAAAAAAAAAAGATTGTAATTAGTATACATGTTGCCATTATGAAGTGGCCTGAGCTAGCTTCACAGTGTAACGTGATCCACGCCTCTCTCATTCTACAGAGTGCTTTGCTTGTCCATTTTGAATTTCGAGTCAACGTTATTAATATTGATATGTTGGGGTCAGATTTCTTCACTCTCTTTGTATATATGCATAAGCTTTACTTTATAAAAGCCGTGGAAGGACAATAATTTAGTGCATGTACGTGTGGAGAGAATGACATGATCATTCCACCAAGTATCAACCAACCAATTAAAAAAAGGGTGTTTTGTAGAAGCAGCACACAGCAACCTCATGAGACACATCCAAGTGGGGGACTACGAAAACTTGGTCATTAAAATATTGGTCATCACTCATATCAATTATCAAGTCTAGTCTTGGCCATAAATTTCAAAAAATTGTTAATTTGCCCTATATATCTATAACATCGTGTCGGAATTATATGACTTTTATTTTCTTTTCTTTTACAAGTAAAATTTTGAACCTTAGCATGATTAGCAGCATACATGTAATTAATTTGATAATAAGTTGATGGAAAGACCTATTTGAAATCAAAGAAAAACCACTATTAGTGGGAATTTGATCAATCCCAATATCTACTCCAAGGAATGGATCTCATAATGGGCGATATGTATATAGTCGTACCACTTGATAACCATTATATCAAATGGACTTTCCACTTCTAAATTGGTGAGAGTACTGCTGCTGCTGAATGTTATCCTCTCTAACTTCTTTTTCTGGGTCAATAAAATCCTCCCAAGTTTACTTTTAAGGTCAAGACATTCTCCTAATTATGGAATACATGTCATATGAGGTGATGTGCAAAATATC
>NC_081542.1:251139-264252 GCF_901000735.1 Corylus avellana | reverse complement strand
TTTTTGGGGGACCCCGGAATTCATCATTTATTCTATGCTCCAAAATCCAAACAACTGCTCCCACAATGAGAAAAAAGATAGCTGTGGTACCCCACATCTGTAGAGTGAATGGCCTTAAAAATGCCCAAGCACTAGAATTTGACTTCCTAACTGGGGCCACTACTACCAGCCCAGACTCGATATATGGTTGTGTAAAATCCACTATTCTTGTTCGGTTGGTGATGATTGCGATGTCCCCTATTGCTGCATCATAGAACTATATGAAAGAAGAAAACCAGAGGGTCAGAAAACCAATACAACTTCACAAAGTTGTAAACAAAATTTTGTTTTCCACTACTTACACCCGTTGTGATCAGCTGCACAAGGTCAGTGCCACTTGGGTTATTACGACCATCGCCAAATGGAAATAGTTTATATGGGACGGCATATGGCAACAAGTTCACTGCAGCAGTAAATACATCAATGCAATACCCTTTGAACATGTCACTGCCCACTTCTGACACCATTTCTTGAAAGCTAACTCTTTTTGGGACTCCAATTCTCAATTCTCTTCCGTTGTTTGGGAAAACCCACCCACGAGGTCGCTGTGTTGTTTCTCCAGGCCAAATTATGAAGCTTAGCCTTTGACTTGCACTGGAACGATTAGGTGGGCTTGTGTAAAGCATTTCTGGAGGGACGAGTGATAACCCAGAATAATTAGACCAATAACCGATCCTCCTAAACCCTGTGCCAACGACATTAATGACTTCAAATGCAGGATAAATGAAGTTCCTATCAGAAGTAAAATTGATTGGTCCTGTTATACCAGTCATATTGACCTGCAAAATGCTCTTAAGCAGCAACTTCCCTCCATCAAAGATGTTCATAGCATCAAGATTCAAGCTCCCTCCTTGTACGTCAGTTAACCTCGAATCATTTGAGAATGAGATAATTCCCCCCTGATTAAAAAATGCATCAATTGCATGCGCAAGCAGCCAAACAGTATCATAGGCATATAGACCATAAGTACTTAGTCCAAAAGAGCCATTAGTACTCTTTGCACGGGTCAAGTTACTCCACCTAGAAACAAATTTTCTCTTGACTTCTGAATCTGGTGTGTACATACGCAATGTAATAACTCCTTCAAAGTCGTTCATTACATCTGAAGCGACTGGAGAATTAGTATCTAGTATGGTAGAGAGCCAGTTAGTAGCAATCCACACATACCCAGTTGCCATCATCCCAAGGTACTTTGCAACGTTAAGAACCTCTGGACCCTGACCGGCATAAGTGTGAAGAACAATAATCCGAGACTCGGTTAAAGCAACCTTAACCAGCACATCGGTGACGTTATCCCGGGTGGGTTCAGGGGGCATAGGTGCTTTGTATGAGATCTTACAACGTCTCTCAGCAAGCTTGTCTCCTAATGCAGCAACCCCATTTCTGCCTTGGTCATCGTCAACATAGATTGCAATTACCTCTTTCCATCCATAGTGGTCCACAATTTCTGCTATTGCAGCCATCTGAAAAAGATCACTATGGGAAGTTCTAACAAAGAAAGGGAACTGAAGTGGAGACAGGGTGGAGTCTGTTGCTGAATATGACAATAGAGGAACTTGGAGCTCATTAGCAATGTGAGATACTACATGAGCTGTTACTGAAAGTTGGGGACCAATAATTGCTACGGTGTCTTTCTCCATGAACTGCAAGGCTGTTATGACAAATTAAAGTCAGAGAGGTTATAAACCACTTGTGATTCTAGGTGTGACAACTCAGTTCCACGTAAAGAAAAATATTAGTTCACGTAGAGTGGGTGAATTATAAAGAATGTCATCGGTGCTAACTCTCATATTGATTTATTACTAAGTGAGACAGGACTTTATAAGTGATTATAAGGAACTCCAATTGCAACTTAACTAGTCATTTTGGAGTAATAGCACTAGATGTGATCAGTGTTTTTCTTGAGCCGTTACAAATGGTATCAGATTAACGTAGTAATGTCATGTAGTATTAGAGCACTACATGATATGACCTTGACGCAATCACAAATAGGTCCTTAAGAGGGGGAAATTGTAACACCTTAGTCCAACATTGAAAAAATGATTAGCCAACATAAGTTGAGTGGATTATAAAAGAGCTTATAGGTACTAAGTCCCACATTGGTTCCTTATTAGGTGAGACTAAGTTTTATAAGTGATTATAAGGATCTCCAATTACAACTTGGACTATTTTTTTTGGAGTGATAGCACATATGTGATTAGTGTTTTTTCGGAATCATTACACTAGGTAACCTACCTTTAGAGTCAAAAGATGACAAGTGAAAAAATAGAAAAGAGATATCACAAAGAACTTACTCTCAACAATGCCAAGGAATCCGCTGTAACTGGAGTCCTGCATCGTAAGATTTATCTTAGTTCCAGCCAGAACAGTTGGATCAGAATTCACATCCTCAACTGCAGTTTCCATTGCGAGTTTCGCAACTTTGCCAATAATAGACTTGTAAGAGAGAATAGCCCCTATATTTACCACATCAGGTCTTGTAGAAACATTTGTAACAACTCCATATGAGGAAATCCCATGGCAGAAAACCATTAACGCCAGAAGCAACAGTGTATTCATGGTAAATTGCCCGATTACAAACCCCTAATTCTCACCTTTCTCTGCAGACAACACAAAACTATATCATCGAGAAGAAATGAGAGAGCACTAATTGGAAACTCTAGTTTCAAACACTGACATATTCCAATTAAAAGATCCTATATTAGATTTAAGAAACACCTAAAAGTAGCAACATATGAATGAATTACTCAAGAACATGAAGCAAAGACTGTAGACATTGAACAATGTGCAGACTGAAGCTCAAAACTAAAACATCTACAATAAACAAATAAATTTATGTGAAATGACACAACCCAAAACAAAAAAGTGACCAACATGAGCTCAAAACCAAGTGTGTTTCTGCACAATAGATAAAACCCACAAATATCACAGAAAAGTAACAAAACAAATCTAACCACGAAAGTGCGAAAAAGGTTCGTTTAAGGAGAATCTCTACTGGTAAAAAGCAACCTTTTTTCCAACAGATTGAAAGGCAATAGGAAGGACATAATTGTGGGATTACAAAAAGTGCTGATTTTTCATAAAGGGTATCAGAGAAATCTCGAGAAGTTTAGATTCCGCAGGTAAAAGGGAAAAAGATTTAACTTACACAGTAGCATAGTTAGCGGCCATTCTTGACTCGCAGG
The DNA here is from genome assembly GCF_901000735.1 of Corylus avellana. Classification (NCBI taxonomy): domain Eukaryota; kingdom Viridiplantae; phylum Streptophyta; class Magnoliopsida; order Fagales; family Betulaceae; genus Corylus; species Corylus avellana. The sequence goes on along the minus strand of NC_081542.1, from coordinate 261,028 downwards.
TGAAACCCAGAAGTAGACCGTTAACGCTGTAATTAGAACCCAAGACAATCAACATCTGATGAGGCAAAAATCAACAATAGGGGAATTATATCCTTAGTTATACAGTGCATACAAGTGTAACGGTGGGATTGGTAATGGTGCAACTTGCAACTGTCATGCAGCTATTGTATTTGTATGGTGAAGATAAATTCTTTAGGATATTTATTACCAATGTAGATGTGTTGGAGATACATGTGTATGGAAGTCAACATAATAGACAAGAGAAAGAGACACCACTGGTCCTCACTCCTGCTGAGGTTAGTGTTACCTGACCTGGAAGGCTGGAAGAGGATGGGGAATTTGGAGTGCTTTGGTGGTGGACCTGGTGGTCCTCTATACACTACTTATATTGTTCACCAATGTAGCATAATTTCCATGTGGTTTAAAAAGAAAATTGAAAGCCATGATGCTTTCTTTGGAAATTTTGCTGACCATTTTCATAATGTTTTTCAGATGAAACCATAAATAAATGAGTTTATTTCAATTTTATCTCACTTTATATATATTGATGGCACTACAAATGGGTGTTTAATTTTTTTTTTTTTTTTTTTTTTTTTTTTTTTTTTATAATAAAAATTGATTAACAGTATCATATCAACAAAGTTGGATAGAAATATAATAAAAGTGTATTGTATAATATATTTTTAAAATAAATTATCAATAGGAATAAGGATATCCTGAAATTCGCGGCCCAAATCGTCCAAATTGCAAAGAGGCCTATTTGTCTGTCATTGGACAGTCCAGGATGGATATATGGAGGGAGGCCTCACCAGTAATTTACCTTTTTGTGGGATTGCGTACAATTTGGCGTTTCTCTTGTATTATTAGTTAAGTATTTAGTCTAAAAGAAAAGGACAAACGAGCCCTTGACTGTTTAGGCAAAGTTGTGCAAAGACCACTAGCCCGATGAAGGGTACCTGATGTACAACCAAAAAATTAAGTGTGTTGGACCCCCTGCATAGAGAATAAAGATACATATCTTTAAGCTAAAGCTTTTATTGCTGTTTAAATACTAGAGATAAAAGTGGTGAAACTTCAGGCCTTTACGAGATTCTTTTTGACATTAATTTGATGCATGTCTTCTTGGGTTTTCTAGAACCCAACCAGAATGTTTGTTGTTCCAGCGGACGGTCGGGAAGAAAAGTGGAAGTTATTGTGGGCCTTATTTGTTTTGGTGTAAAATATTAATATCTTAACATTAATCAATCTATAGTAAGCTTCGCCTTAATTAGGTTGTTTAAACATTCCTACCCTACATAGTGCATACACCCTGCATGTGCATTTTCTGAAAGTATATATATATATATATATATATATATATATATATATATAGAAACATATTAATATCTCAATACATAGTATGTCATAAAATAGAAGATAACAGCATTTATACATGTTCATATATATCCATGTAGACCCCTTATTGCAGTTAGGAAGGCCCAACTTTGGAAACTTAATTATAACTTAACTAAAGCTCCATGAAATATATAACTAACTAGGCTTCGTAGTTAGTAGCAACGGTAACATTCCAAGTACTATTTCGAGGTTCTTCTTCATGCACTCTTCCATTTGAGACCATCTCTATCTGCCTTCTCATGGAGTACCCCCTCTTTCCTTCCTTCTCCACTTTAATAACATTCTCTTCCTTTTCTTTAACAAATGTAAGAAACGATTCAATCCGTGTAGATTGTGACGTGTTGCTAGAGTGCCTTGTGTACTGGCGTACCATCTTAATGAGATAGAAAATGAGAGAAAGAAGACAAGCAGAGCCACATAGTAAAAAGAGGCCCCAGAAACTTGTAAGCTGAAGGCGGTCTACATCTTGCTTCGCACCTTCCGAACTGCAAGCACTTCTTGTTAGCCATTTGTCGTGAAGCTTTTGTAGATCACCAGTCTCTGACAATCTTAGTATGGCAGTTGACATGTCAATCGCCAGTGGCGAGTCCCGTGGAAAGGCCTAAACAATCATAAATGTGGAACATGAATTAAGACTATTATAATCATATATAAGTTGATAAATGCTAAATAACCAATTGCTGATAGAGATAATGACATACTAGAAGAGATGATACTTACAAAACCCCACCCCATTTTGGTGAACTCTTGACCGACAATACCAAATTCACATCTGGTGGAGAGAAAGAGCTCCATGTATGCTCGTTCGTCAACAATTGCAGCAACACCACCTTTACTCGGGCCGTCCTTCAAAGCTCTCTCATAATCATTCGGCGAGCCAAGGGGAACAAGTCTATTTCTATGTATGTTGAGCTCGTTGGTTAGATAGTTTTCAGCAAAAGAACCACGCGGGAAACCAATGGGATCGTTGCTTGTTGTCAAACTTTCAATCCCTTTGACGGGGGAAGAAAGTTGTTCGACTGTAAGAATTGATGTCAGACTTGCAGTGTAGCTCGAATTGAGTATTAGAACTACAAAAAGCCATATGATAAGCACTAAGCGACCGAGGGTGCTCACAATCTTCTCTCCTACATACATAAAACAGGAAATAGACAATTGAGTAATTCCCATATAGGAGGCTTTGTACATATGGGAAATAGCTAGTGAAGACTAAGATAGAACTTTTTACTTACTATAAGAGAAAAACAAAGTTGAAAAGCTAAACCTGCAAAGTGAAGCACAAAAATTAGCATTTAGGGAATTACATATGTTCTGCTTAATTTTCTAGATTCGAGGAACAAGATCTTCCCTAGCATGATCACTTGCTAACAAAGACAGAATGGATGAAGGAAAAGATCAACTACATCATATATTTTTTTGTTTGAAAAGGTGTTGTAAAATCACATATAAAGGTGAAAAACAATTTTAATTCTTTTGTATTTTAAGTTGTTTGTTTAGAACAAATAAACAACTCACCATAAGATGGTGACACATTGTTTTCTAGGAGGGCCTCGGAAATCGTCATTTGTCCTGCGCTCCAAAATCCAAACAACTACTCCCACAACAATGAAAGAAATACCTGTAACACACCACATCATTGGAGTAAATGGTCTAAGAAATGCCCAAGCACTAGAGTTCAACTTCCAAACCGGGGCTACCACAACTAGCCCAGACTCAATATATGGCTGCGTGAAATCCACCATCTTTGTCCGGCTGGTGGTAATTGTAATGTCACCAACCACAGCGTCGAATTCCTACATAAAAGAGGAAAACTAGTGACTCAGAATTACTAATTAAAAAACATGTTTCATAACAAATCCAATAGAAAATTGTCGTAATTCATACTTACACCCGTGGTGATCATGTGCAGAAGATCAGCGGTTACTGGATTGCTATGTCCATCCCCAAATGGAATAAACTTATATGGGATTGCATATGGCAATTGTTCCTTTGCAGCATTAAATACGTCAATACAATATCCAACATAGTTATCAGAGCCTTCTGCATGTGACACAAATTCACGATAGCTAATTCGATTTGGGACTCCAACTCGAAGTTGCTTTCCATTGCTTGAGAATACCCACCCACGAGGCTTCTGAGTGATTTGCCCTGGCCAGATTACACCATAAAGTTGTTGATTTGAAGACTTGTTTACTTCAGGTGCATTGAACTTTTCTGGAGGCACCAATGATAAGCCGGAAGAATTGGACCAATAACCAATTGACCTAACCCCCGTACCAATGACATTGATTACTTCATATGCAGGACCGTTGAGCTCCCCATCTGAAGTGAAATTCATTGGGCCGCTTAAACCATTCATATTTACGTGTAAAATGTTGCTAAGCAACACCTTCCCTCCATTAAAGATGCTCATGGAATCAAAACGCAAGTTCCCTCCTTGAAACTCAGTTAAACTCGAATCATTTGAAAATGTAATGTTTCCCTTCTGATTTAAAAATGTGTCAAGTGCACGAGCGAGAAGCCAAACAGTGTCATAGGCGTATAGACCATACGCATTTAGTCTAAAAAGGCTACCATTTGTCTTTGAAGCAGTCAAGTTGCTCCACCTAGAAAGAAATTTCCTTTTCGGTAGTGAATCTGGGGTGTGCATACGCAACGTAAGAATCCCTTGAATACTATCCATTGCCGCTGGAGGGAGGGAAGATTCTGTGTCAAGTAGAGTAGAGAGCCAATCAGTAGCTATCCACACATATCCACTTCCCATCATCCCATTCTTACGTGCCATATCAACTACCTCTAAACCCCAGGCAGAATATATGTGGAGGATAATAATCCGAGACTCCATCATAGCCACCTTAAACAGTGTATCAGAGATGTCATTCCGGTCTACTTTGGGGCTCATAGGTGCTTTGTACGAGATCTTACAACGTTTTTCAGCGAGCTTATCACCTAAAGCAGCAACCCCATTTCTGCCATGATCGTCATCAATATAGATTGCTATTACATCTCGCCATTCGTAGTAGCCTACGATTTCTGCTACAGCAGACATCTGGAAGAGGTCGCTTTGGGTTGTCCTAACAAAAAATGGGAACTGAAGTGAATTTAGGGTGGGGTCTGTTGCAGCAAAGGATAACAGAGGCACTTGTAGTTCATTCGCAATATGTGAAATTACATGGGCCATAACAGAGTGTTGGGGACCAATTATGGCCACTGTATCATTCTCCATAAACCGCAAAGCTGTTAAATTAGGAACAATGAAAAGTCGTATAATCTGTATGAGATTTGTTCTATGAATTGTCAAAAGAATATCTGTTGAAATGAAAGGATGTACGTACGTACCCTCAACGATTCCGAGAAATCCGCTGGATAATTTTGTATCCTGCATGGTAATTTTCAGCTTAGTTCCATTTAGAACCCCAGGATCGGAATTTACATCGTCCACAGCAGCTTCAATGGCAACTTTTGCAACTTTCCCAATGGAAGAATTGAAAGCCAAAATAGCGCCAATGTTAACAACGTCGGGTCTGGTAGAATTAGCACCAGTAGCAGTGCTAATAAAGTGCCCATTGTAGAAAATCAATACCAGAACCCAAAACATATGCATGCTGGATGCTCTGCAAATAAACCAAACACTCTACTCAGAAAATTTGAAGATTAGCGGAGAAACTTCACATGCCTAGCTAGTAGCTACAGTACTGCAGCCTACCAAAATGCATGTTAAAGACAAACACGTACATATTCATAGCCACACAGAAATGCACACAAATAAACATGCATACAATATGTATTTATGTATATATATATATATATATATATATCTACATATAAGGACATGAAGCAAAATAGTTGAAACATAAGCTGCTCTCGTAAGATTAACATGTCACAAGATGGTTGCTAGTACGTACCTCTAAAAACCAGTTGTATTCGAACTGTGAAATTGAAATGTTATTGTATGTTTAGATGCATATATATATATATTGCAAAGCCAAAGGCAATACAACAATGATAACGTTGACTATAGTATAAATCCAAAGCACGCGTTGGGCTTAGTGACCATAACCCAACAAGATCTAGACCCAATTACAAGGAAGACTATATGATCTCCCATGAAACACGAGGGAACAACATCTACCCATTAATCTAAAAGGTACTCCAGATCATGTGAATCAGATTGCTCTAATAATTTAAGTGGAAATTTCCAAGTAAAAAACAAACTTCATTTTTAGAGGATGTAAAATAATAATTAATTGAAGAGTGCCATATAGTCCCAAGCAATATAATCAATCATGCAGGAATGGAAACTGTAATTGTTAGGAAGTAATAGCAAGCAATATACTTTGTTAATTAATTGTTAGGAAGTGATTTAATGATCACCCGTTCTGCCCCTTAGGCCTTAATGCAACTTGTGCTTGGGTCAGCCCATGTCTCTCGAATACCTACCTAGCAAATTTCTTGGTTTTTATACTTGTTTTTGTTTTTATTTTTTTAATAATGTTATATACCACTTCTTTATCTCACAACTATTTATAATACTGACATGACAGCTCAATCGAATGGTTGATTGGAACTGTCACATCAATATGGGATAATTATGAATTAAAATGTATTTTCTTGCATTACACTTTTTTTGTTGGTGTTGGTTTTTGTTTGAGTATTGCATAAATCACATTTTTATTGCATGCTACCCTAAAATGGTGATGTGGTAGTCCTAGCCATCCCTTAGAGTAATGTCGTATCAAAAAATTGATTGGCGCTATCATGTCAACATATTAAGATACTTGTGAGATAGTTTTTAACATTTTTCTTTTAATAGTAATTGATTAAATGGTTAATTAAAATTGTCACATCAACAATATTATAAGATAAAACTGTAATTTATATCATATTGCTCTTAGTCTTTTGCTTAGTGCTTCATGCGAGTTGTCCTTAGACTAGGGCCTCGATGGACCAGCATTATAGGCAAGAATGTAATTCATTTCCATCATTGGGAATTCCACTTTTAGTGGATCAACTCCAAAGGAATGGAACTCATAATGGGGCGATGGATATAGTCTTACCACTTGATAACCATTATATCAAATGGACTTGCCACTTCTGTGTTTTTTTTTTTGGTGGAATTACTGCTTTCGAATGCTATTATCTAAGTTCTTTTTCTTTTTTTTGGGTCAATATAAATCCTCCCAAGTTCACTTTTAAGGTCAAGATCTCCTAATTACGGAATACATGCCATATGAGGCAAATCAATGTGCATTCAGTGTCATCCATGTGGTTTATGCTTGTCCAATTAGTTCATCAAGTATCTCATAAGGGTAATTTGGCTGAACATTTAGGTAAAAAGTTATTACAAACTGATGTTTCAATTAATTTAATACTTATTACGTCAATTACTAAACATTTAAATCTATTTAGTTTAATTTATTCACCATTCAAATATTACATATAAATTGTGAAAAAATCATTAAAAAAAAAAAAAAAATTGCAGCACCAAGCATTTTCCTTTAGGTAAACTTCATACACTTCTTTTTTTTTTTCTTTCTCAAAACTTAGTTATCAACCAGGCTAATAATGCCCACGTGTGGCACAGCAAACGAAAAGAAAAAGGCTCTGCGTGTGCCCCACGTGTTTCGGGCACGATTTTAGGTATCACGAGGATTATATCTGGCGGGTCTCCTTCAAATAAAAAAAAAAAAAAATCTGACCGGCTTTTTGTTGTTGGAAGACCACATAATTATACAGTAAGTGGTCTGGTCAGGTCAGCCAATTCTTAAAAAAAAAAAAAAAAAAAAAAAAAAAAAGGAGTGTTTGGAGTCAAAATAATACGGACCAATTTTTCAAACTTGATTTATCAAAACTGTCATAAATGTTTTGTAGTACATGAGAAGTACGTGTTCTTTTTTTAATAATGTGGGAGAAGTATATGTTTTTTTAATAACTTATTAAAAAAAATATATATTTCTCACATATTTAAGAAACATTATAAAAATTTTATAAATTGGATTAAGAATAATTTCTCCAACCAAATTTGAAAACTCTATTTAAACAATAAAATGGTTTGTAGTAGCACACAGCAACTGTCTGTGCATAAATCTAAAACTAAACAAATGCTCCTAAAGTACGTTACAAAGTTGCTTTTCTTGAGAAGTTATTGGTTCCATCAAATCTAATGAATTGGCATACACTTGCAAACAATTCTCTATACCACAATTGGGTTCAAAAAACCTCTAAAGTTTGGTTGCGCCAAACTAAAACATCATCAGAGTTTCTATTCTATCAAGAGAGGGACACGAATTCTAAAACTATAGAAGGTTTTGAGAGCGACAAAAGAAGAGAGAATTTTGCGTTTTAAACTAGTTTGCACTAGACACTATATATAGTGTCAATTTATCATGAAATAATTGCTAATTCTGCTGTCATTGAAATCTGCCCATTCGATTTTAACATGCGCTTAATCTTGACCGTTAGATTAAATTTATAATTAACATTTATTTAATTATAACCTTTAGATTGTAGCTTTTAGTAACAATTATTTAATTTCAACTGTAAGACTAAATTAAATTTAGTCTTCCAGTTGACTTTACTAACAATAAAATAAATCCAGTCATTAGATCTACCTTATAAGAAATCCATATCAAATCACCAGATCTTATGATCATGACCGTAAAAAATTAACGGTCATAATCCAATCACTATATATTCATAATTATACTAATTTTGATAACTCTTTTAACAACAACCTCATCAAACCCATCTAAGTGGATTATTGGAAAACATGGTAATTAGTCGTAACTCATATCAAGTCTAGTCTTGGCCATAAATTTAAAAACATTGTTGCCATGGAGACCATTAAAAACCGATGTATATGTTAATTTTCTAATATGCTCTCCGATTTGTAAGGGTCTTTTTTCTTTCAGTACCGGTAAAATTTTGAACCTTATCAAGCATATATATTTGATCTCTTACCACTTGAATTAAAACTTGACAATCTTTTTTTTTTTTTTTGGTTTTTTAAAGAATATTGGAAATATTCATTATCTCAAAAGATCCGTTAAAAGATCACACAAGCAGGAAGGATTGCTCATTCCGTACAATATCACCTACATTTGATAGGACATCTCCCAACCAAGTAGACATAGTGATATGGGTGGTAGCCAATTTCACAAGCGTATGCACCGCGCTATTAGCGTCCCTCATTACACGCTAAAAACTAGCCTTCTCCAAAATACATAGTTCTCTTTGGATACAATCTATAAAATGACCATAGCTACTAAGGCACGGTCATTCTGAAACAATAGTCTTAATAACTTGCATGGAGTCACTTTCATAGATGATATTATCAAAGCCCAACTCCTTGCAAAAAGTAATAGCATACACCGTTGCTAAAGCTTTGGCTGTCGTTGACTCGGTTTGAATAGCAAGAGACAGGCTCCTCGTAGCAAGAACTGTACCATTTGAATCGCGAGCTATAAGTCCCAACCCCACACGCCCCTCCTTCAAATTCAGCCCAGCATCCCAATTCATCTTAATCATACTATGCGGTGGAGGATTCCATAATACACCAGCTGGGTCACTGTTATTTGCTGCTGCACATTGGGCCTTATTATTCACTCTTTGAAATTCCTCCAATGAAGTCTGAGCTTCCTGTACTAATCGGGTCAGGTGAAGAAAAGTTTCTCCATATATTACTGAATTTCTCCTTAACCAGATTTTCCTCGCTAGAACAACAAACAGTTCCATTTCCCCTGTGTCGCAATGTTCACGAACTGAGTCAAAAAGATCCAAAAAATTTCTCCCCACTCCTCTGCATTTTTGCTATTTAACCAGCCCACCTCCCCACATGTCATTCGATGTCGGACAGTTCCATAGAATATGCACCACCGTCTTATATTCAAGTCCACATATGGGGCATAAGGTGTCTTGGGTTACACCCTTCTTTGACAAGTGCACCTTAGTCGGTAACAAATTATGTAAGGCCTTCCACAAGAAGAGCTTTCACACATTTGGTATCTTTAAATTTCAGCATTCTTTCTAAGCTATCCGGCCAGTGGGTCTTGAAGTGCCACTGCCTCTAATTGCCATATTATCCATTTCCAAATAGTAAGCACTAAGGATGGAGAAGTTACAATCTAAAATTATAGGGAAAAATATCAAATTTAGTCCCTAGGCTTTCATGCGATTTCAGTTGAGTCCTCGAGTTTTTAATTTCGACAATTAGGTTTTCATCTGATCTTAAATAGGCCTTTTCGTCAACCTACCTTCCAATTAATTAATTGTATGTAACAACAAACCAATCAATTAATGTCTTATGGCTCTTCTTTTTACACGTCATTTATTAAATGTATGTGATATGTGACATAATTACTTTAAATTACAAGTATAACCTAAAATTATTAAAATATTTTTTTTTATTTAAAAAGAAAAAATAGAGGTGACCAACCATTACTAATTGGTGAGAATTAGATAAGGGTTGGCAGCCAGCAATATCCCCTCAAAGAGG
>NC_081542.1:246373-251039 GCF_901000735.1 Corylus avellana | reverse complement strand
TCCATATAGTATGTCATAAAATAGTAGGCCCATATAGAAGACAGCAACATTTATACATATTCATATCCTAATAGACCCATTGATGTCGCACTTATGGAGGCCCAACTCGGAAACTTATAACTTAAGAAAGCTCCAAGAAACCGTTTCGAGGTTCATCTTCATGAACTCTTCCACTTGAGTCCTTCTCCCTTTGCCTTTTCTTGGACCCGCTCTTTCCATCTTCCTCCACTTGAATAACATCCTCTTCGTTTTCTTTAACAAATGTAAGAAATGATTCAATCCGTACGCGTGAAGATTGCGAGGTGTCATCAGAGTGCCTCGTGTACTGGCGGACCATCTTAATAAAATAGAAAAGGAGAGCAAGAAAGCAAACAAAGCCACATAATAAAAAGAGGCCCCAAAAACTGGTTAGGTGAAGGCGGTCTACGTCTTGCTTTGCACCTTCTGAGCTGCAAGCACTTCTTGTAAGCCATTTGTCGTGAAGCCTTTGTAGACCTCCATTCTCTGACAATTTTAGAATGGCAGTTGACATGTCAATCGCCAGTGGCGAGTCCCGTGGAAAGGCCTAATCAATCAAAAATATTGCAGAAGATTAAGACTATTATATATCATCATAAGGAGAGAAATCTGGAACAAGTTTGAAATGATACTTACAAAACCCCACCCCATTTTGGTGAACTCTTGACCAACTATACCAAATTCACATCTGGTGGAGAGAAAGAGCTCCATGTATGCTCGCTCGTCAACCACTGCAGCAACACCACCCTTACTCGGGCCATCCTTCAAAGCTCTCTCAAAATCTTTTGGCGAGTCAAGGGGAATAAGTCTGTTTCTATGTATATTGAGCTCATTGGTTAGATAATTTTCAGCAAATGAACCGCGCTGGTAACCAATGGGTTCGTTGCTTGTTGTCAAACTTTCAATCCCTTTGACAGGGGAAGAAAGTTGTTCCACTGTAAGTATTGATGTCAGACTTGCAGTGTAACTCGAATTCACTATTAGAACTACAAAAAGCCATATGATAAGCACTAGGCGACCAAGGGTACTCACAATCTTCTCTCCTGCAATATTCAAGAATAATACCTGTATAAGAGGCTTTGTATGTATGGGAAAGTGGAAACAGCTAGTGAAGACTAAACTATAGAGTATTTTACTTACTATAAGAAAAAAACAAAGTTGAAAAGCTAAACCTGCAAAGTGAAGCACTAAAGTTAGGAATTAATTAGGGGATTAATTAGATCAAGATTGAAGAAGATATGCAATGTATAGAACATGAACGAAAATGATGGATGAACCACCCAAAAAATTAACTGCAGTACATGCATACTCTCTTATAGAAGCGTAATGTTTCTTAGGAACTCACCAAAGGATCGTGACAAATTGTTTTCTAGGAGGGCCCCGGAAATCGTCATTTGTCCTGCGCTCCAAAATCCAAACAACTACTCCAACAACAAGGAAAGATATACCTGTAACACACCACATCATTGGAGTAAACGGCCTCAAAAAGGCCCAAGCATTGGAGTTCAACTTCCAAACTGGAGCCACTACAACTAGCCCAGACTCGATATATGGTTGTGTGAAATCTACCATCTTTGTTCGGTTGGTGGTAATTGTAATGTCACCAACCACAGCATCGAGATCCTACATGGAAGAGGAAAACCAGTGAATTAGGAGTACTGAAAAGCATGTTTCATAACAAAGTAGGTAGAAAATTGTTGTAATTCGTACTTACACCCGCTGTGATTATGCGTAGAAGATCTGAAGTTATTGGATTTTTATGTCCATCCCCAAATGGAATAAACTTATATGGGACTGGATATGGCAATTGGTCCTTTGCAGCGTTAAAAACATCAATACAATAGCCAATATAATTATCAGAACCTTCTATCTGTGACACAAATTCACGATAACTGATTCGATTTGGGACTCCAACTCTCAGTTGCTTTCCGTTGCTTGAGAATACCCACCCACGAGGCTTTTGAGTGACTTGTCCCGGCCAGATCACACCATATAGTTGTTGATTTGAAGACTTATTTAGCTGTGCATTGAGCTTTCCTGGAGGCGCCAGTGATAAGCCGGAAGAATTGGACCAATAACCGATTGTCCTGACCCCCGTACCAATCACATTGATTACTTCATATGAAGGAGCATTGAGGTCCCCATCTGAATTGAAACTCATTGGGCCACTTAAACCACTCATATTAACCTGTAAAATGTTGGTACGCAACGCATTCCCTCCATCAAAGATGCTCATGGCATCAAAATGCAAGTTCCCTCCGTGAAACTCAGTCAAACTCGAATCATTTGAGAATGAAATATTGTTTGTCCTCTGATTTAAAAATGCATCAAATGCATGAGCAAGAAGCCAAACTGTGTCATATGCGTATAGACCATATGTATTTGGTTTAAAAAAGCTGTCATTTGTCTTTGTAGCAATCAAGTTGCTCCACCTAGAAAGAAATTTACTTTTTAGTTTTGACTCTGGAGAGTGCATACGTAATGTAAGAACCCCTTGAATACTATCCATTGCTGTTGGAGAGAGGGAAGGTTCCGTGTCAAGTACAGTAGTGAGCCAGTCAGTAGCTATCCACACATATCCATTTCCCATCATCCCATTCGTATGTGCCAAATCAACTACCTCTTGACCCCAGTTAGGATATATGTGGAGGATAATAACTCGAGACTCCATCATAGCAACCTTAAACAGTGTATCAGAGATCTCATTCCGGTCTACTGCTGCTTTGGGGCTCATAGGTGCTTTGTACGATATTTTACAACGTTTTTCAGCGAGCTTGTCACCTAATGCAGCAACCCCATTTCTGCCATGATCATCATCGATATAGATTGCTATTACATCTCGCCATTCGTAGTAGCCTACGATTTCTGCTATGGCAGCCATCTGAAAGAGGTCACTTTGCGTTGTCCTAACAAAGTATGGGAACTGAAGTGAATTTAAGGTGGGGTCTGTTGCAGCAAAGGATAATAGAGGCACTTGGAGCTCGTTTGCAATATGTGAAATTACATGGGCCATAACAGAGTGCTGGGGACCAATTATGGCCACTGTATCATTCTCCATAAACCGCAAAGCTGTTCATTCTCCAAACAATGAAAGTGTAATTTGTATGAGATTCTATGACTTGTTTGAAGGAAGCAATGAGAAAATTGAACAAACAAAAGATGTACGTACCCTCAACGATTCCCAGAAATCCGCTGGATAATTTTGTATCCTGCATGGAAATTTTCAGCTTAGTTCCATTTAGAATCAATGGACTGGAATTCACATCGTCCACAGCAGCTTCAATGGCAAGTTTTGCAACTTTCCCAATGGAAGAATTGAAAGACAAAATAGCGCCAATGTTAACAACGTCGGGTCTAGTAGAATTAGCACCGGTGCCAGCTGTGCTAATTAAGTGACCGTTGTAGAAAATCATTACCAGAAGCCAAAACATATGCATGGTGGATTCACTGCAGAGAAAGCATACAGTCTACTCATTAATTAACGTTTAAGATTAGCAAGGAAACTTCACATGCCGACACTGCAGCCTACCAAAATGCATGCATGTTAAAGACAAACACATATTCATCATAGCCTCACAGAAATACACACATATATGTAAACATGCATACATGATGTATTTATGTATGTCTGACATAACATGAAGCAAAATAGTTGAAACATAGATTGCTCTCCTAAAATTAACATGTCACAAGATGGTTGCTAGTACCTCTTAAAACCAGTTGCATACAAACTGTGAAATTGAAATGTGGTTGTGTTTATATATATTCACACACACACACACATATATATATACAGCTAAAGGCAATACAACCATGACAGCGTTGACTAGCAGAAGTCCAAACCACGCGTTGTGCTCATGATCACCTGATGACCATAACCCAACAAGACCCAACAAGGAAGATTACATGACCTGCCATGAAATATGATCAACACATTAATCTAAAAGGCTGCACATGTGAATGCGATCACTTTCAAGTAGAAATTTCCATGTTAAAAAAAAAAGTTCACTTTTATAAGATAGAAAATAATAAGCGAATAGATGAATCCAAAAAGTAGCATAATTAATACTTGGAGGAGCACCCTGTTATTCAATCACAGAACATGATCTCCTATTATTGAATATGGACGGTCAAGATTAAAATGTATTATGTTTAGCATAAACCCAATTAAAGCTAAGAGTTACCTCCTTACCATTCATATTCATCAATAATTGGAGTTGGAAATTAAAACAACTTATGCTCTTAATGCAATATAATAGAAAATCCCCCGTTAAGAATTAACAAACGGAACGAGGGGGTTAATTGAATGGAGCTAATTAAAATATCAGAACTTTACATTACAAATTTCTGAAGTTTAGGGGGAAATGAAAATTGCTTAGTAGTTTAGGGGTACGTAAATGAAATTTCCCCTAATTGTTATTTCTTATAATCTTCCATTCGAGTTGTCCTAGGACTACGGCCTCCATTATTGGCAAGAATGTCATTCCTTTCCATCATTGGAAATACCACTATTAGTGGGAATTTGATCGACCCCAATATCTACTCCAAGAATGGAAGTCATAATGGGCGATATGTATGTAGTCTTACCACTTGGTAACCATTATATCAAATGGACTTGCCACTTCTATATTGGTGAAAGTGCTGCTGC
>NC_081542.1:244218-246273 GCF_901000735.1 Corylus avellana | reverse complement strand
TTGCATTTCTGTCTTTTTGATATAGTGCTAACATGTTACATTTCCAATATATCAATTTGAGCACATATTTATGAACTTTTATAGATATTTTTTTGTGATGCATATATTGTGTGAATTACCAAATTTTTAGGATGGAGAAAATTTTTCGGACGCCAAATTTTTTTTTGTATTTCTGTCTTTTTTATATAGTGCTGACATGTTATATTTATAATATATCAATTTGAGCACATATTTATGAACTTTTATAAATATTTTTTTGTAATGCATATTGTGTGAATTACCAAATTTTTATGATGGAGAAAATTTTTAGGATGCCAAAAAAATTTTAACGGCACCCCCAATATGAAATGCACTGACTTCAATATCTAGCGGTGGCTTCTCTTACACCTAAATCTCCATTAATTATCTTAGTGCTAACATGACTATTTTTGTCTCTAATATATGTTTGGATTGCTTGTACTGGTTTTTGGCACATTTCATAGAGGTTTCAAACTTGCTACAATGGTCATGTTCCTCGCCATCATTCTCACATATATATGTGTCCCTCCCTATTACCAAAAAAGACACGCAAAGGTTCTTTTAGGAAACATCACACATGTCACTACTGAATTTGAAAATAAATTTCTATCTAGTTTGAAGTTAGATAAATGAATTTTTTTTATTGGTCATTGTCCTTAAACTCTTTTCCAAAAGTTCCTAAAAGATAGTTCAATCGGCCGAGGACCACACCTCATAAAGCCGAGTACAAGTTCGAATCCCCTCCCTCTTTTGTGTAGACATGTAAAAAAAAAAAAAAAAACTCAGTACCAAAAAAGCTTTATCAAACCATTCTTGTCAAACACTCCTCTTCTGTGAATTCTTTAGGCTCTCTACCCTCTCGAGAGCCCCACAGGATCCTTCACGTTTGCTTTTCTTCCATCCTTGTAACAATTAATAGAGAATCTCCTCCTTAATACTCAAGAAACACTGCTTAGTATTTACTCCTCTGTTTTTGGGTTATTGCCATGCTTACGAGTTCTGATACACTGAAGACCCACCAACCCCCAATGGGCCCAATCTACACAAAATTGCCAAGCCCAATAGATAAGATGTTGGAAGTCCCACATTGTCTGGGTATTAAGAAAATTAGCTATTTATAAGTTGAGGAGAAACCTCAACTCTTGAGCTAGCTTTTGGATTGAGTTAGGCTCAAGACCCATTTCTAATATGGTATCAGAGCCTAGCCCAATTGGTTGTGGCCCACCGTCACCCATTGTCTCACGTGTTAGCTTGGATGTCCTCCCGCCACACGTGAGGGTGCGTGTTGGAAGTCCCACATAGCTTTTGGATTGAGTTAGGCCCAAGACCCATTTTTAATAGGAAACCTCAACTCTTGAGCTAGCTTTTGGGTTGAGTTAGGCCCAAGACCCATTTCTAATATGGTATCAGAGCCTAGCCCAATTGGTTGTGGCCCACCGTCACCCAATGTCGCACGTATTGGCTTGGATGTCCTCCCGCCACACGTGAGGAGGCGTGTTGAAAGTCTCACATTGCCTGGGTATTAAGGAGATGAGCCATTTATAAGTTGAGAGAAAATCTCAACTCTTGAGCTAGCTTTTAGGTTGAGTTAGGCCTAAGACCCATTTCTAATATAAGAGAAAAGTTAATAACCCTACATGGAAATATATTAAAGTATATTCTCTGTCCGAAATTTATCAAAGAAAAGTTAGGTCCATCTATCTCTGGTAAGGAGGTTCTATAGCCCGGAACTAATTAACTATGTTTCATGGCCAATATAAACACCAACATTAGAAACATTTACAGATTCATCTTCACAAAATCTACCACTTGATACCCTCTTCCTTCGCTTTCTCGTGGCTCCGCTTTTTTCTGGCTCTTGCATTTTAGGAACATCTTTTGAATCCTTTTCCTTTTCTTTAACAAACGAGAGAAATGATCGTATAGGTGCTGATTGCGAGCTCTGGCTCGAATGCCTCATGTACTGGTAAACCATCTTAATAAGATACAAAAGGAGAGCAACAAAGCAAGCTGAGCCACACAGTAAAAAGAGCCCCC
>NC_081542.1:235026-243836 GCF_901000735.1 Corylus avellana | reverse complement strand
GTTAGGGCCATCATTCAAGGCTTTCTCATATTCTTCTGCCGAGTTAAGAGGAACAAGTCTAGACTTATGTATGTTTAGCTCTTCAATTAAATAATTTTCAGTAAATGAGCCACGCTGGTAACCAATGGGGTCGTCGCTTATTATTAAACTTTCAATCCCTTTGACAGAGTAAGAAAGCTGTTCCACCGTGAGGATTGAGGTCAGACTTGCAGTGTAACTGGAATTGAGTATTAGAACTACAAAAAGCCATATTAGAAGCACTAAACGGCCAAGAGCGCTGTCAATCTTTTCTCCTACATAAAACAGGAAAGTTAGGAGCTGCATATAAGACCTTTGTGCGTGCCTGTGAGGAATAGCTAATGAACACTGATTAAGCTAGTGCATTTTACTAGTACTTACTGTGCGCAGTAAACAAAGTTGAAAAGCTAAACCTGCAAAGTAAAGCACAAAATTAGCAATTAGGGGACTTCGATCAAGATTTAAGAATCTATCAAGCGGAAAGTTAGTAATTCTGTTAACTTTCTTAGCTCTCCACAAAGAGAAGGTACGTAGTTAAAATATTAGTTAAATCACCACTTATTATAAAAATTTAAATAGATGTAAAATAGTGAATTTAATCATTTAATTAATATTTTAACTTAAGATATCCTAAGAAAGTGTAGCATTTGTTAAGGACTCACCAAATGATGGTGGCAAATTGTTTTCTAGGAGGGCCTTGAAAATCATCATTTGTCCTGCGCTCCAAAATCCAAATAACTACTCCCACAACAAGAAAAAATAAACCTGTGACAAACCACATCATTGGAGTAAATGGTCTCAAAAACGCCCAAGCACTAGAATTGAGCTTTCGGACTGGGGCCACTACGACAAGCCCGGACTCGATAAATGGCTGCGTAAAATCCACCATCTTTGTCCGGTTGGTGGTAATTGTAATGTCACCAACCACAGCATCGAATTCTTGTATGGAAGTGGAAATCCAGTGAATTAGGAATATAAAGTATGTTATGTAAGTACTTAAGTTGGTAGAAACACATTATTAAACAACCCAAAACACAAAACACGGCAACATATTGTAATTCGAACTTACATTCGTTGTGATCATATGCAGAAGATCTGTGTATATGGGAACTTTATGTCCATCTCCAAATGGAATGAACTTATACGGGAGTGCATATGGTAATAATGCCAGTGCAGCATTAAATACATCAATGCAATAACCATGAAAGACATTAGAGCCATATACTAGGGAAGCAAATTCACGAAAACTAACTCTGACTGGGACTCCAACTCGCAATTGCCTTCCGTTGCTTGAGAATGCCCACCCACGAGGCTTTTCAGTTGTTTGTCCCGGCCAAATTACACCATATAGTTGTTGATTTGAATAGGAACGATTTATTTGTTTTTCTGGAGGCACAGTTGACAAGCAAGAAGAATTGGACCAATAACCGATTCCCCTGATCCCTGCCGTGCCAATTACATTGATGACTTCATATGCAGTACCAATGAGGTTCCCATCTGAAGTGAACTTGATTGGGCCACTTATACCACTTATATTCACCTCTAAAATGCTACTAAGCAACATGTTCCCTTCATCAAAGATGCTCAGACTATCAAAATGCAAGTTCCCTCCATGAAACTCGGTTAATCTCGGATCATTTGAAAATGAAATATTTCCCCCTTGGTTTAAAAACGCATCAAGTGCTTGAGCAAGAAGCCAAACAGTGTCGTAGGCATATAGACCATAAGTATTTAGTCCGAAAAGCCCGCCTGTCAAATTGCTCCATCTCGAAACAAATTCTCTCTTGAGTTCCGAATCTGGAGTGTGCATACGCAAGGTAAGAACCCCTTGAATACTATCCCATGCCACTGGAGGGAGGGAAGATTCAGTGTCAAGTATAGTAGAGAGCCAATCAGTAGCTATCCACACATATCCACTTTCCATCATCTCCATCTTCCGCGCCACATCAACTACCTCTAGACCCCAAGTAGCACATATGTGGAGGATAATTACCCTAGATTCCTTCAACAACACCTTAAGCAGTGTATCAGAGATTTCATTCCGGCTTACTTTGGGGCTCATAGGTGCTTTGTACGAGATTTTACAACGTTTCTCGGCGAGCTTGTCACCTAATGCAGCAATCCCATTTCTGCCATGATCATCATCAATATAGATTGCTATTACATCTCGCCATTCGTAGTAACTTACGATTTCTGCTATAGCAGACATTTGAAAGAGGTCACTTTGTGTTGTCCTAACAAAGTAAGGGAATTGGAGTGAATTTAGGGTGGGGTCTGAGGCCGCAAAGGATAAGAGAGGGACTTGGAGCTCATTCGCAATATGTGAAATTACATGGGCCATAACTGATTGTTGGGGACCAATTATGGCCACCGTATCATTCTCCATAAATCGTAAAGCTGTAAAATTAAAAAACAATGAAAATGTAATATGTATGATATTCTATGCGTTGACAAGAGAAAACTACAGTATTTGATGAACAAACAAAAGATGTTTTAGCTAGAGGATGTACGTACCTTCAACGATTCCCAGAAACCCGCTAGATAGTTTAGTATCCTGCATGGCAAGTTTGAGTTTAGTTCCTTTTAGAAGTGCTGGATTTGAGTTCACATCTTCAACAGCAGCTTCTATTGCAACTTTTGCTACTTTCCCAATGGAAGAATTGAAAGAGAAAATAGCGCCAACGTTAACAACACTCCGTCTTGTAGAAACACGGACACCCGCACCAGTGCCAATGAAAAGGCCATAGCAAAAAATCACTACTAGAAGCCAAAACATATTCATGGTGGCCGGCCTTTTTCCACTTCCAAGACACGAATTGCAAGCAACATAAGCCGGGAAACACAACATATATATAGAGACTACTGCTTCCAATCCTACCCATTACCCAAAGCTAGGTATGTTCTTTACAAGCTGTGAAGTTGAATATTGTTGTGTGCTTAAATTAATGTATATACATTTAATCTACTCCCCTTTATTCAATTTGTTGTGGAATAGGAATAGCAGATCTTTTTGGTCGAAGACAAAATAATAAAACCATAATTGCGGACTAACAAAAAGTCAGAACCAGACGCGTTGGTTGGAATGATGAGATCACTATGACATGAAACACGTACAGGCCAGGAAACGAGATCCATTAATCTAATATATAGGTTATATGTGTGAATTCAGCTGGAAATTTTCTAAGTACTGAAAAACCAAGTTCTTAGTCAGAGTGATGACCAAAAAGAGTTTGAATTCAGAATTTTTATTGTAATATTATGTTAAATTATTATTTATTTCAAAATAATGTAAAACAATGATAAATAGTAATTTTTTTTAATTAGTTGCAAGTCTCTAACACTAACAATTCAACCAAAATCATTCTGCCCCCTTCTTCCCAACTCTAACCCAGATTGATATATGGTGAAATGAATTCATCTTGATTGTAACCACTCATAAAAATGTTAGCTAGTTATATCTGTTTTATTATTTTAAAATGACTATTTAAGTTACGAATGGATATTTATAAAACCATTTAGGACAATTTATAAGAAAAATTGTTGTAAAAACTATATATACTGGCCTTCTTACTCTTTAGATAACTACTTGAGTGATTTTATTTTTTTTATAATTCTATGATGAGTTGACTTATCCACTTCCACCTTTGAGAATACCTCTCTCCCAATTAATGGCCATTGATAAAGACTAGCACTTGATAAACATTATAAATTATAATTGAGTGGAGTAGCCACTTCCAAATGGTGGTAGCTGCTAGCTAGTGCCCTCATCACTCGTTCACACACATTCTCTCCCCCTACTGATCTTACCTTTGGCATTTTTCTCTCTTAAATACCCAACTGTCGGCCTTAGCCAGGTCAAGGTTTTGTAGGCCTAGTTGAGCAAATTCCTCTGCACGCTGGGCCTCTATTTATAGAAAAATTACGATAGGTAAGAAAATACAAATGTCAATGTGGTTATCGAATTTCCAAGATTTGATCCCAACCAAACCTAAATGAAAAACATATATTGTAACATCTCATTTGGTTAAAAGGGTGGTTGTCAACCATCTTTTTTTAAAAAAAAAAAAAATTATATATATATATCATAATTTTATTGGTGTTGATGTAATATTTTATGGTTTTTGTAAAAAAAAGAAAAAAAAAAGAAAAAAAAAGACAGAAATTAAGTGAGAGATCTATTTATTACCCAAACAACTTATTGTAAATTGGTATAACCAAGCTGATTTATTTTACAGTTTTTAACCCAAAAAAAAAAAAAAAACAAAAACAAAAAAAAAACTCTTGTTCAGTTCAGGAACCACAAATCGATAAATTTGGTTGTCTGGTCTGGAGTGTTAAAAACCTGCCAGGCGTGCAAACAGATCGAAATCCAACAAAGTACGTGGTGCCACAAGGCCAGCCGGTCAACAGTACATATGTCAACTGCAAGCGACCCACGTGTCACTACCACAATCTCTCTTTCAACCGCTACAATGGCGACCGGGAAACCTGGAATCGCCACTCGCCCACTTACTCTCTAACGGTCCTCCCTTCCCTACTACTATGCTTTGGTTTTAGTCTCTTAGATATCTCACATACATTTGCTTTGTCTTTAAAGTTGTTATCTTTAGCTTTTTGATTCTTGCTCATATTGATATCTTTCATCTGGGTTTTGTGAATTTTGATCTGCATTCTTTGGAGAGTCGAAAAGCTGGCCATGAAGACGTGTTTGGTTCCTTGGAAAGTCCGAGAAATGGTGGGCTAGAGTTTTCTTGGATCGAGTGCTTTGACAGTTGGGAAAGAGGACAGCTGGTTCTTGCTGTCTGGCCTTTGGGGTTTGTCTAAAAATGGGATTCCCTTTTTTTTTTTTTTTTTGGTGAATTGTGAGCAATGGGTATAGTTTGAAAGAGTTGGTTTTTTGGGAAAATCTGGAGTCCAGCTAAGGACACATTTTTGGAGCTCTTTCTTGTTTTGCTTTGTGGCTGTGATTAATGGATTGAGTTCTTTATGGGTTGGGAACGACAATGGCTCCAAAGACTGAGTTCTCGCCTCAGATAACCGGAAGGATGGTGGGTGCTTGAAGGGAACTAGCGTGTCTGCCATGGAGGATCAGAATAACGCTGATGATATGTTGGGAAGCTTGATCCAAATGAATACTGGAAAACCCCCGAGAAACTTCTCCCTTATGCGGCATTGCAGCAGCTCTACTTTTTTGGCTGAATCTGTGAGTAAAATCCCTTTTCATCCACCTTTTTTTTTTTTGGCAGCGAATTGGGCTTGCCTTTTAATGATTAGCTTAGACTGATTGTCCATAAAAAAGTTTGCACCTTGATACCGATTGTGAATTCGTGCTGCAAGATGGCCAATGTCTTTGTATACAGATTTACAAGGGAGGATGGCTTCTAATTCTGCAATGTGCTTTATCAGGAAAGGAAATGTGTTCTTGCTGATGGATATAGGGGGTTTCCTAGATTGATATCATTGGAGTAATATGGTGTATTTTAGACGGATTTACATTTGGCACAAGTTAGGGATTGTTTTGGGCACATTATCCGTATCATTGTGTTAAGTTTCAATTCCAAACAGCCAAATAAACGATAATTTTGCAGTGACTGTTGAACATTGGGTTCTCATTGTAAAATATTAGTGGTCCAGGTTAGTGAGTATTTCAAGAAAATACACTTTCTAGCACCATCTAATTGTGTCGACCTTTTTTTATAATCAATTTACAGGAGGGGGGGAAAAAAAAAAAAAAAAAACTAAATTTTCCATTTGAGAAAAGTAGTCATAGTGGAAACACCAGTAAGTGCTGTTCTTGCTGCTCCTATACTTATTTTGGCTATGGCTTTCTTCATATTCTTGAGATGCCAGTTTCTAAGAAATAAGCTGGTGTCTTGAGCATAAGCCTGTTAATATGATCTTCATTGAGTCATATCAGTAATCTTACATTCTACGAATCAGCAAAACACAATATTTCGACCCGAAGTGCATGCTGCAAGTGCTAATTGGTTTATCACAGTGTTAGAGGATAACATCCCATTCAGATCATTACAGATCCTTCTATAAGAAATTACATTCCATTCTTTGGTGAAGTTGATGCCATAATCTCCTATATTTAATCTGGAGCAAGAACCCGAATGCATCTTCTATCGTCCTCTCTTTCATCTGCTCTCTATGTCTGTTTTGTGTTTCGATGTGTATGCATGCACATGCATTCAGATTGGGTTAGGTGGAATATAAACTGTTTAATTAATTGGTGCCAGGCTTTGAAAAGTGGAGTTTATATCTTCCTACGCCCCCATATTTTTCATGGTAGACTTTCACTAATTATTTCCCTGTGCTGATTTATTGTAGGAATTAGATATTGGGATTATAGGCTTGAAGTCACCCCCGGATGAGAAATCTGGATTTTTACCTATATTTCGTTCTGGAAGCTGTTCTGAGAAAGGGCCAAAACAGTACATGGAGGATGAGTACATCTGTGTAGATAATCTTCATGAACATCTTGGCATAGCTGCAGAATTCTCTTCTCCTGGTGCATTTTATGGGGTCTGTAACTTGCTGTTAGATAAGTGTACATCAATTATATACATGAAACAGGTTAAAAGTATTATGATGGAATAAGTTTCCTAGCAATATATCCAAAAAAAAAAAAAAAATCCCTTAATAATTATCTCTGGTACATTTGGATCCTGGTTTGCCAATGCTCACATTCTTTTGCCGAACAGAATGAGATTAACCATCCTGTCATGACTGTTTATTTGACATTTTCTTTTTATTTATAAATTGACAACTGTAAGCTATGTGATGGTGAATGCCTGCCCCCTCCCAAATTCCTGCCCTTCCATTGATTGAACCCAAGACACATCACTTGGCTATAAATTGACTACTTTTAGCATGTATTTATCATCTTTCCCAGAAGTTGGTCATGTGGAACCTTTTAGGGCCCACGCAACAAGGAGCATCTATATACATTTCCTCAATCACTCTACAAGTTAATTGACAGATTGAGGTCGTCTTCTTGTGTTTCTTTTTATTTCTACAGGTGTTTGATGGTCATGGCGGTAAAGATGCTGCATCATTCATTAGAAAGAATATACTCAACTATATTGTTGAAGACTCCCATTTTCCATCTGGCATAAGAAAGGCTGTTAAGAGTGCTTTTGTGAAGGCTGATCATGCATTTGCAGATGCTGCTTCTCTTGATAGTTCTTCCGGCACCACTGCTTTGACTACCTTAATCACGGGAAGGTTAGGAACTGTACTACTTCACATCTACCTGTCACTATTGCATGTAAAATTGGTTAACACAGCCTGATAAGGATTTGTTCTGCTTTTATGATGTTTACTTTATTGCAGCACCATGCTAATTGCTAATGCCGGGGATTCTCGAGCTGTGTTGGGCAAACGGGGAAGAGCAATCGAGCTGTCCAAAGACCACAAACCCAACTGCACCTCTGAAAGACTAAGAATTGAGAAACTGGGCGGTGTCATCTATGATGGCTACCTCAATGGTCAACTATCAGTGGCACGTGCTCTTGGAGACTGGCATATAAAGGGGTCTAAAGGTTCAAAGTGCCCGTTAAGCTCTGAGCCAGAGTTGGAGGAGATTGTCCTGACAGAAGAAGATGAGTTTTTGATAATGGGTTGTGATGGGTTGTGGGATGTGATGAGCAGCCAGTGTGCAGTTACAATGGTGAGGAAGGAACTAATGGCGCATAATGATCCTGAGAGGTGTTCAAGGGCACTTGTCAAGGAGGCACTCCAACGCAACACCTGCGATAATCTGACAGTTGTAGTGGTCTGTTTCTCCCCAGATCCACCTCCTAAGATTGAAATTCCTAGATCCCACAAGAGGAGGAGTATATCAGCTGAAGGGCTGGATCTTCTCAAGGGTGTCTTGAATGGTATATGAACAACATTTTCTGACGGCTTGTATAGACCAAAAGCGGTGTGTTATACCCTCTTTCATTGGGGGATTTTTCTTAACACCTGCTGCGGCTGGACTCTGCTGATTTCTTTCAAAAATCATTTTGTACATTTGAGATGCTTCGTATCACTCTGAATTTTTGAGCTTTTTTCTCTTTTAGAAATTTTGATGTGTACCACCACTGTCCTTCAAAAATCCTTGTCACTATTTTCAGCCTGCTTCCACAAGTGCAAGTTCTAACAACTAATCGTACTTGGAACTTCAAAGATTTGAAAGTCTTGAGAAGACCACCGGTGGTGTTGGTCTATTGTCTTCGAATTGGGGAGGAGGTAATAGGTGATCAAGTCATTAGACATGAATATAATATTGTAGAAGAAGTTAATCATAATTTAACCAATTTAATTAAATGGGTTAAACTCTTCAATTTTAATTTATGAATTTTATAAATTAAGATTTGATACTCATTCAAAATCATATATTGCACTGTTATCCTCTGCAGCATCCTTCTTAAGTTTGTCTCCGGAATTTTCTCTACATGTCACAGCAAAAAGACTACAAGGTCACCCACAACACATCCAGAGCCACAAGCAAGCAAAAAAAAAAAAAAACATTAAACCAATATCTGAAGGGGAATGGGGCAAAAACTTTCAAAGCAATTTTGCTGGAAAATAGTTTTTGAATTTCATCTTCAGTCACCCCTTTTTTACAACCACTTCCAGATTTCAACTCCACAGTTACCACCAATCGCTTGATTGCTTCCACAACCCTTCCATAAGATACTGCATTTTCTCTCCTATGGGCCTCAACTAAATCGTCAAATCCACCATTGTTGCAAGCCATATCAGCAATGGGTCAAACAACCCTAACTGTGTCGAAATAGACT
>NC_081542.1:179893-234926 GCF_901000735.1 Corylus avellana | reverse complement strand
AAAAAGCTTATTCAATGCAAAAATTTATTACACACCTAAAACTTTTTAAGAAAGATAAATTGCCAATTTGATAACCGCGATATAATTGTTAAACGGCTTGAAGAAAAAAAATTTGCTTGAAAGAACTACTGTGAGAAGATTGATAATTTGATGACGGTAGTATAAAATTAAACTTGTTTCAAATATGTACTTTTTAGTTTTTTATTTTATTTTATTTTTTGCTCGTTTTGGACCTTTGGTCATTAGCTGGTAACGGGCCCTAATAGAAAAACAAACAGAAGGACATCTGGGCAGGCTTATTTAATAACGTTAAAAGTAGGAGTCTCAACACTTACTTAAACGGTGTCGTAACTGTACACGCTTTTAAAATAGAGTCGCAACACTTATAAAACACAGTTGCATCTGGGCAAACGAGCGTTGTACTAAAGGCCTATTTAAACGGTGCGTTTTGGATAAGGAATAAAAACACATCTTACTTCGCCTTCAACCTCTCGTCTAACCTAAGAAGTCTGAAACTCTGAAAAAAAAAAAAAATCTGGTTTGTCCCTGATGTCTGATGAGTGGTTAAGGGTGATATCTATTGCCCCTAGTGAGTGATTTAGGGTGGGCAACCAAGACATATGAATGATTTTTTCTAATTTTTTGCTAGTGTCAGGAAAAATTTTGGGAGGTGAGAGAGGGTATTTGACCCCTCTCGACCCCCTTCCCTCTGCCCTTGGGTCAGGCCATATTTAATGGTTCATGGGTTTCGGCCAACTTTGGTCCATTCAAACCAGCCCAAATGGATTCTAGCCCAAAATGTTGGGTCCAATCCATCCCAATGGATTCAAGTCTCAAGCCCAACTTTTTGGGTCCAGCTGCCGCTGCCTTCCTCTATCTACCACTTCCGGCTGCCCAACTCTGACGTCTTTTCCGGCATACTTCAAAAAAAATCATAATTTTCCAAATTTTTTCCCGAACATGAGTTTGAAGGAGAATATTTGAGTATCTGAGAAATCACTCGGATCCAAGCTTTTCAACCCGATTCAACAAGTTAGAATCGGGTACTGCTTCCTGTTGCTCCACTGTCCACTGCCTCTGACCGCCCAACTCCGGCCACCGCTCCAACGACTTTTTTGGCGATCAAAAAAAAAAAATCATGTATTTTTTATGTATTGTTTTCCCTATATTTTTCTCAACCCCAATATTATACATTGAATTTGAGGGAGATGTTAGTGTATATGTGGAACTTGTCCCACATTGCTAAGGAGAGGGAGACTTACTCCCCTGTAGCCTCTATATAAGGAGGCCTCTACCGCACCATTCCACATACCTCTCCACACTTTTATTTTACATATCAATACAATGTAGTCTTCTTGTATGCTTATGCTCTTTTGATCATTTTTTTGCTTTTTTATATCTCTCAATCATTCTAACCGTCTGATGTAATATACAAGTAATTACTTTGACGAAATTAGAGAAAATTAAACTTAAAAATTTAATTTATAAAAATTAAAAACTGAATAATTAAATTGAAATCATATGAAGTATAATTGATTTTTTCCAAAATTATATTTAAGTGAGCCAAGTAAAAGCATGGCTCACTAACTTGAGCACTTCAGTCTTCAAATGTTAAAAACTGGTTCTACTGGAATTAGTTGACGAAGCCACCTGATGCATGCCTCCAGACTTGAGGGCAGGGCACTGCCTCCACCATCTGCTCATACGCTATGACTTCAACATCGGTGGGGTCCTCTGACACGCACCTAAATCTCCATTAACTTAGTGCTAGTAGGATTATTTTTGTCTATATTTTGATAAACTAATGATTAAATAATTAAATTTATCTCTTCTTATAAGTTTAAGTGTTTAAAATAATTGGTGATTTAACATGGTATCAAATCCAAAGGTCATGGGATCGAACTTTGACTTCGTCAATTCATCTTCCATTTAAATTAAATATTCCATGTGCTGAATCTCACCTATGAAAATGAAGTTTGAGAGAGTGTTAAACTAATAATTAAGTAATTAAATTTATCTCTTCCTATCAACTTAAGTTTTTAGGATAACTGGTGATTTAACATATTTAAAATTTATGTCAATATGTCCGTCCTCTAACAATCACTACAAAAAAAAAGAAAAAAAAAAAAGAAAAAAAAAGAAAGAAAGAAAAAAAAAGTCACTAATAACGTCTTTTTATTGTTCAAATGACATCATTTCTTAAGTGGTGTCTTTTGTGTGTCACAAGTCACTTAAAAACGTTTATTTTTTGGTTCAAACGACATCATTTCTAAAGTGGTGTCTTTTGTGTGTTGTTGTTCAAATGACACTATTTACGTATTAGAAGGTGTCGTTTGAATAGTAACAATGTTTAAACGATACTATTCATGTGCTAGAAGGTCTTGTTTGAACAATGTTTTGCACTCGAAATTAGCGCTTATAAGTTGGACAATCACACACTCTTTCTCAACCACACATCGACGTGTAGCATGTCTCTTTTTTAAAATGTTGTTAGTTGAGAAGGTTTTTTAATATTTTTCCCCAAATGAAAAATGTTTCTATCCTTATACACGCATTATTGCCCTTATGGAGGCCCAACTTGGAAACTTTCAACTTAACTAGGCCCAACTTGGAAAGCTCCTAGAAACTTATAACTAATTAGGCTTCATATACAGTTAGTAGCAACGGTAACATTTAGCGGCGGATATAAGAATTCGTATTAGAAGGGGTGTAACTAAAATAATAATTTTAAAATTTTTTTTGGAGGGACGGGAGAAGAAGAAGTAGGAGTTAGGGTAAAAAAAAACTAAAAAAATTAACCTTAAAAAAAAAATTCAAAAATTTTTGGAGGGGTGAGCGCCCTTTATTTCCTCCTCTGGTAGACCCTCTCCCTTGGCCTTCTCTTGGACTCGCTCCTAATTTCCTTCCTTTTTCACTTGAATAACATCCTATTCTTTTCTTTTAACAAATGTAAATGATTCAATTTTTTTTAACAAATGATAACATTAAATCCATCTCGATGAGACAGAAAAGAAGAGCAATTTGGAGAACATTAGTTGTGGAGAAGGTTCAGATTTCCTGGTTCTGGTTTTGATTTGAAGTTTGTTGGCTTATATAGGTGGTTGTATAGTTAGGCTTCTCTTTACTGTATAGTTTTGCGTTCAGGATACATAAATGTTTTCTTAAGTTTTTGGATAAGAAAGTGCATTGTAATCATTGTCAATATATGAAAGATTTATTCAGTTATCCAAAGAAAAGAAAATGAGAGCAACAAAGCAAGCTAAGCCACATAGTAAAAACAGCCCCTTGAAACTTTTAAGCGAAATTTGTTCTACTTCTTGCTTCACATCTTTTGAGTTGCAAGCACTTCTTGTAAGCCATTTGTCGTGAAGCTTTTGTAGATCCCCAGTCTCTGACAATTTTAGTATGGCAGTTGACATGTCAATCGCCAGTCGCGAGTACTCCCGTGAAAAGGCCTAATCAATTAGAAATGTAGAACATGAATTAACACTATTATCATCATCATCATCATCATATATATATATATATATAAGTTGACAACTGCTAAATAAGCAATTGCTGATAGAGATAATGACAATTTAGAAGAGATGATACTTACAAAACCCCACCCCCTTATGTTGAACTCATGACCGACAATACCAAATTCACATCTAGTGGAGAGAAAAAGCTCCATGTATGCTCGCTCGTCAACAATCGCAGCGACACCACCATTACTCGGGCCGGCCTTCAAAGCTCTCTCATAATCATTTGGCGAACCAAGAGGAACAAGTCTATTTCTATGTATGTTGAGCTCATTGGCTAGATAGTTTTCGACAAAAGAACCACGCGGGAAACCAATGGGAATATTATTGTTGTTTGTTGTCAAACTTTCGATCCCTTTGACAGGCGAAGAAAGTTTTTTGGCTATAAGAATTGATGTTAGACTTGCAGTGTAACTCGAATTGAGTATTAGAACTACAAAAAGCCATATGAAAAGCACTAAGCGACCGAGGGTGCTCACAATCTTCTTTCCTACATGCATAAAACAAGAAACAGACAATTGAGTAATTCCTATGTAGGAGGCTTTGTACATATGGGAAATAGCTAGTGAAGACTAAGAACTTTTTTACTTACTATAAAACAAAGTTGAAAAGCTAAACCTGCAAAGCGAAGCACAAAAATTAGCATTTAGGGAATTACATATGTTCTGCTTAATTTTCTAGATTCGAGGAACAATATCTTCCCTACCATGATCATTTGCTAACAATGACCGAATGGATGAAGGGAAAGATCAACCACATCATTTTTTTTTTTTTTTTTTTTTTTGAAAATAGTATTTGTAAAATCACATAATGGTGAAAAACAAATATAAGTCTTTTGTATTTTATACAAAATTGTTTGTTTAAAACAAATAAACAACTCACCATAAGATGGTGACACATTGTTTTCTAGGAGGGCTCTGGAAGTCGTCATTTGTCCTGCGCTCCAAAATCCAAACAACTACTCCCACAACAAGGAAAGATATACTTGTAACACACCACATCATTGGAGTAAATGGTCTTAGAAAGGCCCAAGCATTGGAGTTCAACTTCCAAACCGGAGCCACTACAACTAGCCCAGACTTGATATATGGCTGCGTGAAATCCACCATCTTTATTCGGTCAGTGGTAATTGTAATGTCACCAACCACAGCATCGAGTTCCTATATGGAAGAGGAAAACTAGTGACTTAGAAGTACTAAAAACCATGTTTCATAGTATGTAGAAAATTGTTGAAATTCATACTTACACCCGTTGTGATTCTGTGCAGAAGATCATAAGTTATTGGATTGCTGTGTCCATTCCCAAATGGAATAAACTTATATGGGACTAGATATGACAATTGGTCCTTTGCAGCGTTAAAAACGTCAATACAATAGCCACTATAATTATTAGAGCCTTCTATATGTGACACAAATTCACGATAACTGATTCGCTTTGGGACTCCAACTCGCAGTTGCTTTTCGTTGATTGAGTATACCCTCCCACGAGGCTTTTGAGTGATTTGCCCCGGCCAGGTTACACCATATAGTTGCTGATTTGAAGACTTGTTTAGCTGTGCATTGAGCTTTTCTGGAGGCGCTAGTGATAAGCCGGAGGAATTGGACCAATAACCAATTGTCCTGACCCCCATACCAATGACATTGATTACTTCATATGCAGGACCATTGAGGTCCCCATCTGAAGTGAAACTCATTGGGCCACTTAAACCAATCATATTAACTTGTAAAATGTTGGTACGCAACACATTCCCTCCATCAAAGATGCTCATGGCGTCAAAATGCAAGTTCCCTCCATGAAACTCAATCAAACTCGAATCATTTGAGAATGAAATATTGTTTACCCTCTGATTTAAAAATGCATCAAGTGCATGAGCAAGAAGCCAAACTGTGTCGTATGCGTATAGACCATATGTATTTGGTTTAAAAAGGCTCTCATTTGTCTTTGAAGCAGTCAATTTGCTCCATCTCGAAACAAATTTCCTCTTGAGTTCCGAATCCGGAGTGTGCATACGCAAGGTAAGAACCCCTTGAATACTATTCCATGCCACTGGAGGTAGTTCCGACTCTGTGTCAAGTACAGTAGAGAGCCAATCAGTTGCTATCCACACATATCCACTGCCCATCATCCCTTTCTTATGTGCCACATCAACTACGTCTAGACCCCAGCCAGAATATATGTGGAGGATAATAACCCGAGACTCCATCTTAGCTACCTTAGATAGTGTATCGGATATGTCATTCCGGTCTACTACTGCTTTGGGGCTCATAGGTGCTTTGTACGAGATTTTACAACGTTTTTCGGCGAGCTTGTCACCTAAAGCAGCAACCCCATTTCTGCCATGATCGTCATCAATATAGATTGCTATTACATCTTGCCATTCGTAGTAGCCTATGATTTCTGCTACAGCAGACATCTGAAAGAGGTCGCTTTGGGTTGTTCTAACAAAGAATGGGAACTGAAGTGAATTCAGGGTGGGGTCTGTTGCAGCAAAGGATAGTAGAGGCACTTGAAACTCATTTGCAATATGTGAAATTACATGGGCCATAACAGAGTGTTGGGGACCAATTATGGCAACTGTATCATTCTCTATAAACCGCAAAGCTGTTAAAGAAGAATCAAAGTGTAATCTGTATCATATTTGATCTATGAGTACTTGACAAAAAAAAACTCTGTTCAAATGGAAGGATCTACGTACCTTCAACGATTCCCGGAAATCCGTTGGATAATTTTGTATCCTGCATGGTAATTTTGAGCTTAGTTCCAATTAGAACCCCAGGATCGGAATTCACATCGTCCACAGCAGCTTCAATGGCAACTTTTGCAACTTTCCCAATAGAAGAATTGAAAGCCAAAATAGCGCCAATGTTAACAACGTCGGGTCTGGTAGAATTAGCACCAGTAGCAGTGCTAATAAAGTGCCCATTGTAGAAAATCAATACCAGAAGCCAAAACATATGCATGCTGGATTGCTCTGCAAATTAACCAAACAGTCTACTCAGAAAATTTGAAGATTAGCGGAGAAACTTCATTTACCTACACTGCAGCCTACCAAAATGCGTGTTAAAGAAAGACACAAATATTGATAGCCACACAGAAATACGCACATATATATAAACATGCATACAAGATGTATATATATATATAGGCAATACAACCATGATAGCGGTGACGACTAGGATATATAATTAGTCCAAACCACGCGTTTTGCTTAATGACCTTAGCCCAACAAGACCCAATTACGAGGAAGATTATATGACCTCGCATGAAACACGAGGAGA
The DNA here is from genome assembly GCF_901000735.1 of Corylus avellana. Lineage (NCBI taxonomy): Eukaryota > Viridiplantae > Streptophyta > Magnoliopsida > Fagales > Betulaceae > Corylus > Corylus avellana. Next base: position 228,127 of record NC_081542.1, on the reverse strand, counting down.
CACGATCTACCCATTAATCTTAGAAGGTGCAGGTGTGAATGAGATTGCTTTTAAGTGGAAATTTTCAAGGAGAAAACAAAATTCATTTCTAGAAGATACAAAATCATATATATATAAACAGAAGCTTCTTAAAATTGCGAGAAGTAGCTGTCTAAAAACACGCATCGTGCCTAATGATGACCATAACCCAACAAAGACTGCACATGAAACACAAGGAAACAAGATCTACTCATTTGGTGTTCAACATTGCTTGGGTACGGAGATAGACATATACTTATATGCATACTTATACTCTTCATGACAACAACGCATTTTAAAGTTGTAATGGTCATGATTCCGTCAAAACTCTGCAGTTAAGTGTGTTTCAGTGAGAGTAATACCACAATGAGTAACCTCCTGAAAAGTCTGATTTTGATGAGCTAAAAGTGAACAATATTGTACGTCATTGGAGTGAGGTGTTACGAATCCAAAAGATGTAGGTCTCAATGAGATTACTTTCAAGTTTCAACTAGAAACTTTCAAGCAAAAACTTGGTTTGTCGAGTGGGGCTTTAAGCCCACCTCTTAATACCTCGCCTCTCTTCATCCTAAACTGCCCATCGATCTCTGTTTAACCCAACTAGCCCGACTAGCTCTCCTCTCTGATATGTGGCGCACTGGAGCTGGTGAAGTGGGTTGGACGCACATGGGGTCCACTGAACACTTTTTTTTTTTTTTTCCTACGCAATATATTTTATTTTTGAAAATTTTCTACGCAATATATGGGAAAGGAAGCTCCAAGCAATCTGAGAAAGCAAAATGTGCTACACGGTTGCTGATTTATCCGGTCAATGAGACTTACAATTGAGTATGTTTGAAATAGCTTGAGAAGTAAAGTTTTTAAAATCAAAAATAGTTTTTTAAAAAATCTTTAATTTTAAGTTTTTTTTTTTTTTTTTAAATGCGTTTTGGTTTTTTTTTTGGAATAAAAAAGTAAAAGAAGTATTTTTAGAATTTTTTTATCAAGCATGTCAACTTTTTGTATGACACGGTTTTTTATGTATTAAAAGTGCTTTTTTCCATCCTAACGTCATTTCAAACAGGCTTAATCAAGGTCATTAATCCATTTGAACTCTTCTAGTCCTTCTCTCATCCTCCCACTTTTTAAAATTGCCATTTGATGTACATGTAAACAAAGAATTAAGATTCTTTAAATTGGATCCGGCTTAGGTGCAGTAGTTCTATGTTGTTAAATGTCCCAACGGTTGGGATTAAATAGAAAAAGAAAAAATAAATAAATAAAAACAAAGGTTTAGATTTAATCAAAAAAAAACTTTAACTACAGCATATGTTGTTAAAATAATTGACAGCTCATTTTGCCTAAACATGCTTTAACACCGTCTGTCTTGCAAAACCCATTTCCTTGTACTACGTTTCAATCACAGAGAGAGAGAGAGAAGAAGACAAAGGTGAAGAGGGGAAAGAAGGTAAAGGAATTTCATTTTGTTTTTTAAAAAAATTTGTTTTCTCTCATTCGGTTGTGATGGGTGTTGATTTGGTGATGAATTGAGAATGAATTTTGAAGCGTGAGAGCATGGGTTTAGAGAGAGAAAGGATCGGATGAGATTTAAGAGAGAAAGATGGGTTAAGAGTTGGAGAAGATTGAGGGAGGAGAGAGTGGCTGGCGACTCCAGCCATTGTCTGCACCGCCTTGATTAGCGGTGGGTGGGAGGTTTCAGAGGGCTGATATGAGGGAAAGGGGGAGAAAAGAGGGGAGGTGGTAAGAGAGAAGTCTCTCGGGCTAATGAGCACCATCCCTCCGGCAATCTCTGGATAGAGATTAATTTGAAAATGGCAATCCAAAACTTGTCCTACATGATAAATTTTGAAAGAAATAGAAGATCGGTAAAAATACTCAATTTTGAGAAGCTCGGGAGAAGAAGGTTAGAGGAGATATCGGCCTTGTTTGTTAAACCCCACCCCATTCCCCCACATTCTACCACACTATTCACTTTATTTAAAAAAAAAAAAAAAAATGTTCTTACTTTTATATCAAATCATTCACTTTTATACCACATCATTTACTTTTTATTACTATTTAAATAAAAAAAATTACTACAAAACAAAATTTTTCCACTTTTCGATACCACTTTTTCATTTTTTCCATATCAATAATTATTTTCTCTTTTAATTTTTTTTTAAAGATGAATAGTGCCATGGGGTGTTGTTGTTTAACAAGCACCCCCATCAACCCCGAATTGGATGGCGTCAAAGTCAAAGTTAGCTTTAGAAGATTTTAATGAAAATAAAACAACACAGTTTGCTTATAAATTGTTTTGATTAATTCTCAGCCTTTTGTTTTTTATTTTTTCTATTTAATCCCAACTATCGGAAGATTTAACAGCATAGGTGCGGTAGTTTTTTTGAAGTACCACACCTAAGCCGGATCCCTTTAAAGTCACGCTATTTGAATTTTAATAAATTTGTGTAGTCTAGAATGAAGGGATGTGAGATGGATCGGGATCCCAGCAATAGTTGGGAAATTTCCCCTCAGTTTTTTTTTTTTGAAATCCTAGCCCTTGAATCTTATCCAAGGATTAATAAGCCGCCACCTGTTCCACTAACTAAAAATTAATATTTTATTATTTAATTTTTAAAAAAATATATAAAACAAAATAATAAAAAATTAAAAAATATATTAAAAAAATATGGGGTGTTGTGGGAAACGGAGACACAGGTGGCTATGGGGAGGGTGGTGTAGGATACGCCGCAAACCACGTCGTAGCGGGTGGAGGCAGGGAGGGAGGAGATTAGAGTATGAGAGATTTGGGAGAGGAGTGAGGGATAGGAGACGATGAGGCGGAGGTCGATGTAGATGGGAGAGGAGATGCCGGACTTGAGCTTGAAGTTACCGAACTTCACGGCCGATATCTCGTGGAGCTGGAGGATCAGGGACTCCATCGACGGCGAGGTTGTCATTCTCTAGGGATTGCCTCTGTGCACTGTGTGCATTTGTGCGTTTGTGCGTCTTGTGAGTGAGGGTTTCACTGGGTTTTTAGAGGATTTTCCCCACGGCCCTTGGGGGTGGATTGGCCACCCCCAAGGGCCAAACCCATTTTAAGAAAGTGAAGAAGAAAGTGATTTCGAGGATGATGAAGAGAGAACAGAGTTGGAGGAAAATGAAGAACTGTAGAGAGGGTCATGGCTATGGAAGCACAAACTTCCAATTCGGAGAACAAAACGAAAAACATGAATTTGACAGAGGTGAATGCTAAAGAACGAAAGTTGGAATCTGGGTTTTGGAGATGTAGAACTTTTTTCTGAATCTAATTTCTTAAGGCTATTCTCTCTCGTGTTCTTTCTTTCTTGCAGAGCTTTGTCTCGCCCTTTCTCTCTTTGTTCTGTGTAAACACTCTCAAAAAGAAGAAAGATCGAGTAGAAAGCAGAAGAATGAAGAATATGTGGAAAAGAAGGGTGATGACTGGTGAGATTTGTGAAGGGGATGTGCTCTATTTATAGAAAACCAGCCACATCTACCAGTCTCCTATACTATTCCATCTACTAGTCTCCACTACTATTCCATCTAATAATCTCTTCTACTCTTCCATTTATTAATCTCCTATTCTATTCCATCTACCAATCTCCACTACTATTCCATTTGTTAGTTTTTCTTGGTTTAATTCAGTTCCAAAATGCAGAGGTTATTGTCCATGAGCTCAAACACTGATATAGAATACTCAGAATCAAATCTCCACCGTTCATAATGTGGATTCATGTGTCATGAACCTCCCTGCAAAGTACTCTGCAGGCCCTGTCCCGACAGGCCTTCCCCGTGTCCGGATAGCAGCTCCAGAAACTCAATTTCTGCTCCGTAAGGCCCTGTCCGAACAGCCCATTAACCTGTCCGAACGCCCCGTACCTATTATGCCCAAAAACATGTTTTTAGTGGGCCCAGGTCTAGGGTTTGATGTACTGATATGTATACATCCTTATAGACTTGGAGATGTACGAATTTTGACCACAGAGAGTTCGTGAGAGGCTGTGCTTAGAGAAAATTATTGTGAGCATTGTTGTTCCTCTTAGAGGATCTTTGTTAGTTGATTGTGAGCGTTATTGAGAAGTCCATCGAAAAGGTTCGATAAAGGAGAATCATTTGTTAAGCGTTTTTCACCATCTACCAGTCTTCTTCTACTACCAATTTCCATATAATATCCATATAACACCATAAATTCCTCAATTATTATCATTGCCTAATATATTTCATAAGAAAATATTTATTGGGTGCTACAATTACAATAAATGCTAGAATCAAATCCCCTAATTATACCATATATAGAAATATATTCTAACAGCCCCCCTCAAACTCAAGGTGAAAGATTGTGGAAGCTTGAGTTTGATCTTTTCCTTTGACTATTGTTGACCATAGTAAGTGGAGGTGGCCGGTGAGGATAATAAAAAATGCGCCTTAAATAACAGTAGGCCAACTATGGGCCAAAATGAAATCCAACTTTGGACTGAAATGGGCATATGTTTTAAACAATACCATAAAGACCGAACAAAAATAGACCAACTATAAGCCAGAGATAAAAACCAACTGTAGGCTAAAATTAGCTTAAATTTTAAACAATACCACAAATGCCAAATAAATTGAGCCAACAAAGAGCCTAAATATAAATCAAATCCCTTAATTAAATCCTATCTAAGAATATATTCTAACACTTGCGGGGCTTAGGAACTTCAAAATAGGTCTTTGGAACAACAAAACTCTAGTCTTACTCTTAAACCATTCATTGGCAACCTTGGAAACCTTGGAAATATTGCAAAGAGGTTAGGATAAGGTTTAGGATGCATATATAAGGTCTAAGAGTTGTCTGAGGCTTGCAAAACCCTGAAAATCGCATGATCACTTGAAATGTTCGAAGTTGAAAAAGAGGGGTTTGAACCTTAGGGTTTTCTAGACCCCAAGATCGAAGCTGGGGGCTAGGGTTCGATCCTCCCCAAAGAGGTTCGATTCTCCAGGCCAGAAACTAGCCTTGAGGTCCTCCCTAGTCCAAACTCCATCTCGAACAAGCCCAACCAAAGCTAAGATCTAAATTACTCAGTCTCTTAACTATAGTTTAGATCAATGTGTTACACTATGTTTTAGTATTCTTAGAGAAAGTTCTTTAATCATAGAGCATTCATGCTAATTCTCTCTCAGAGTTCTTTTAGTTAAACCACACAACCATGTTTTTTACATAAAACTTTCAGCCATAAGAGTTCTTGGATTGCAAAAGGAAGCTCATATAGAAGATTTGTTCAAAGGTTTTAGAGCTACTACGGTACAAAAACAGATCATTTGTTTGGTACAAGTGGGGTATTTATTACAAAGGTTTTGTAAATTTATCCTGCTTGTAATTGAATTCTTTTATAGTGAATGAGTTTTCTAAGTTTGGCTGCTCTGAAGTAGTTTTATTTTTGAAAAGTTCTTCAAAAATTTTCCACTCCTTCACCAATATTGTTTTAATGCTTTGCTTGATTTTAGTATTCATATCTATGGTGTTTGAATTTAATAACTTTGTCAATCTTTATTATTGTAAAGATTGAGATATTCATTGTTTAGCATCTTGGGGTCTAAACTAGTGTTTTTCAAACAATATTATATCCAAATGATTAGGGGTATTAATACGGTTACGGTTAGCGGTTATTGGCAATAACCACTAACCGTAACCGCCTTAGCGGTTAGTAAATTTCACTAACCGCAACCGCTAACCGCCTAGTGGTTAGCAGTTAGCTACTAGCCGCCGGTTAGTAGTTAGTGAAATAGGTAACTGCCGGCTAACCGCATTTTCAAAATTGGGCTTTTTTTTGTTGGCCTTTTTGGGCTTTTTTACTACTGCAGTATTTTTTATCCTCATTTCTTTTTCTTTTTTTTGTATTTTTAGTGTCTTCTTAGGCCCAATTTTTATAAAAAGAGTCCGTATTGAAAAATCAAAAATATTTGACCCCAAATTTACATTTACTTGTACTTTAAAAAAAAATCCTTAAATATTAAATCATAACCGGTTAACTTAAAAAAAAAAAAAATCAACACAACATATAAAAAAAGTTCAAATAAAACATATGATATATATGATTATATGTCATATTATATATAATTATATGTATTATTTGTTATTATATAATCATATGATTTAATAATCAATTCATCAAGTGATATAATCATATCAATTATAGTGATAATATTACTAAAATTAGAATGATAATACATTAATACTTCAATTGTGTTTATAAGTAACACATTGTTTAATCCAATGTCAATTACTTAATTTGATATTATACGAATTACATTATCATTGTACATTAATAATATGATTAACTTAAATAAAATATTTGAATTGTCATTGAATCATATGATTAAGTATTGATATTATACATTTATATTATTCATATGCATATATGTATAATTATAATTTATAACATATATAGACTTATAAGTTTATAACATACATTGGAACTAAGTCTCTAGGTACTTAATTGTTGTATTAGTATGAATTGGTATACTTATGACTTATGTCATATTATATATGTATAATTTGTTATTATATAATCATATAAATTAGAATGATAATACATTAATACTTCAATTGTGGTTTAATTTGATATTATACGAATCACATTATCATTGTACATTAATAATATGATTAACTTGAATAAAATATTTAAATTGTCATTCAATCATATGATTAAGTCTTGATCTTATATATTTATATTATTCATATGCATATATGTGTAATTATAATTTATAACATATATACACTTATAAGTTTATAACATACATTAGAACTAAGCCTCTAGATACTTAATTGTTGTATTAGTATGAATTGGTATACTTATGAGTTATGTCATATTATATATATATAATTTGTTATTATATAATCAAATGATTTAATGATCAATTGAGCATATGATATAATCATATAAATTATAGTGATAATATATTAATACTCAAATTGTGATTTAATTATCTAAAAAAAAAAAAAATTGTGATTTAATGATCAAGTGATTATGTTATATGTATAAATATTATTATAATTATAATTCTAAAAATATATTATATAAAAATGAGGTTAGCGGTTACGGTTAGTAAACCCAATAACCTTAACCACAAATCGCTAGGCGGTTATAGCGGTTAGGCGGTTAGCGGTTAATACGGTTAAGTGGTTATGCGATTAGCGGTTATAACGATTAGCGGTTAAAACCGCCGGCATTGACATCCCTACAAATGATATGGATTGATCCAATCCAATGTGCCAAATTCACAAAGAAGATGATTACTAGCAGAAAATGAAGAGTAGCAACATATCTTCTCAAACTTAAAGCTTAATTCATTTGTCAAGTAAGACAAAATAGAATCGAAAATAGAAAAGTTATCTAATAAGGAGAGTTATCTTATATCAAATAAACTCTTATTTGTTACACATAAATATTAACTATATTTGTGCTATCAAATATAAATATAAATCAAAAGACTCATATATAAATTAATTTGCATTTAGAATTGAGATGATTGACTTGATTCGTGTGATTTATTCGAATTCTCTCCACCACATGTTATGATTCTTTCCAATGATGATAGGAAAGGCTTGGAAGGCATTTGTAAGCATTCAACTTCTCCTTCAAGCATTTGTATGACTTTGTTCATTGAAGGGCGATCATTAGGCTTCATTTGTATACACCATAACGCAACAATGATCATCTTCTTGCCTATTTTCTTTTCCTCCACTGTGGCGTCTTCCATTTCTATGTCGTTTTTGTCGTTCAACTGGTCGTAAACCCAAGTAGGGAAGTATATTTGGCTTGAGTGTTCTGCAAATGCATTTAAGTTCTTTCTTCTACTAGCCATTTCCATTAGTAACATTCCAAAACTATAAACATCAGCTTTGTATGAGACGCCTCCAATGTTTTTGTAGAACAACTCAGGAGCCATGTATCCTAATGTCCCTCTTGCCGCAGTCAAAGAAACAATGCTGTCATTTACTGAATACAATTTTGCTAGGCCAAAATCACATACCTTGGGAGTAAAATTATCATCAAGAAGAATGTTATGAGGCTTAATGTCAAAATGTAAAATCCGCATGTCACATCCTTGATGTAGGTATTCAATCCCACGAGCCACTCCTAAAGCTATATCATACATTTTATCATAGCTTAGGAGAGTACTTACTTCTGGCAACAATATGTATTTATTCAAGGAACCATTAGACATGAACTCATATACAAGAGTCCGTTTTGACCCTTCAACGCAAAAACCAATGAGTTGCACTACATTAATATGGTGAATCCTTCCAATGGTTGCAACTTCGCTGATAAAATCTTGTCCGTTAGTTTTGGACTTACCTAATATCTTTATAGCCACAAAACCACCACTTCGAAGGGTTCCTTTAAATACAGTGCCATAGCCTCCTTCACCTAATTTGTCCTTGAAACTTTTAGTCATCTTCCTAATTTCGGAATAAGAGTACCTTATTGGAATAAGATTATTGTGGCTTTGCAAAAATTCTTCCACACCGTCATACATTGATAAATGCCTCTTACGCCATTTATATATCAAAAACACAATCACGCATGGAGTCCCAAATCCAATCTTTGCTACGAGGTATGGTCCTATACAGGAAAATCACCAAAATAAAATATAAGAAAACAAAAATGTTGTTGCTAGCATTTCTTTTTAAGTAAATGTATATTTACCCTTTTTAACTACCAATAAATTTACACTATCCCCCAATTTACCATTGGGATTGCAATGTGCCCTTCCGCACCCAAAATGACAAATATAATCATGGTAAAAATAAAAAGAAGAATTTATTTCTATTTTTATTTTTATTTTTTTAAAAAAAAAAAAGACAAAAGAATTTAGGAAAAACAGAATGATTATTTTTTTCCTTCATTTTTTCTTTTTTTTTTTTCGAAATTTTTTTTTATCAGGGGATTTTTAACAGCGAAAGGGAGGCATTGCAACCTTGATAAATTGAGGGGACATTGCAAGAGTAAGGGAGACATTAGACATTTGTTAGTAATTTAAAGGAGGTAGATGGAGTTTTCCTTTCTATATATATAAACATGCGATTTAAAATTACTCCCTCACTATTTAAATTTTAAATTTTGTTGCTTGAGTTTTTGCAAATTCTCTCCACCTTTAATGCCACATCATCATTTTTGCCAAATTACCTTAAAATAATATTTATTTAATAGAATCTGGTTTTTTTTTAACCTTTAAAAACTCTCAAAAAAAATTATTTCTCAGTTTGGGTGTGGGGTGGTTGTTGGAGGGTTGGTACTTGCCGTGGCGCCATCTCGGGGTAGCTCCGGCCACCGCAAGTCAGATGATAGGGAAACCGGTGGTGGTGGAGGCAGAAAGCTAATACAAGGTAACAATGTCCTCTTTGGTTGCTCCGATTTGGGGGTTTTTGATTTAGGGTTTGAATTTTGTGGGTTAAATTTATGGGATTATGGTGCTTTGGTTTGTGCTTTGATGGTTGATTGAGGAGTTGTTGATGGAGGTTTGGGTGGGTTGGCCGATCGGGAGAAGTTTTTGGTCAAGAACTCTGAGATTCTTCGTTTGTGACAAGAGCTTTAGGATTTGGAGTTGGGAAATATGGGAATGGTCGAGAAGATCCGGCAGCTTCAAGATGTAACTAGTTTCAGCAAACCACCCCTGCCCGCAGGCCAACCCCCACCGCTGGGCCCGCTGGGGTGTCTTAGTACTACTGTCTATTCATATTTCTTAATTATCTTAATTTATAGACAGTAAAAAAATTATTTTAAGGTAATTTGGCAAAATGCTGATGTGGCATTAACCATCCATCTGAAAATTGGACGGAAAACAAACGGGACCTATTTCGAATTTGTGAAAACTGAAACAGTAAAAATTGAAAATTAAAAAGTGAATGAGCGATTTAAAATCGCCTGTTTACTTAGAGAATATTTTTCATACATTTACCTTTCTTTTTATTACAGCTCAACTAATTGCCTTCCAAATTCCCATTAATTAAGCACTATATTTGTTATCATTTTTTATTGAAAGTTCATTGACGTTTTCATCTTATCTGCATTTTATTTCATTTTAATTCATGCTTCACAACATCGAATTATCTACTGAAAAGCTAGGAAAAAAAATTAGAGAAGATCAAAAGAGAGAGGTTCTTACCGCCGAAGTAGATCATGTTCACCAATAGGCTGCTAAAAAATTCTGCAAGAAACATAAAAAAAAAAAAAAAAACTTAAATACTTGGAAAAAGGAAAATGTTAGGTGCTCTCTTGATCCTCATAGTCCTACATGGATATTAATTATTTTATAAATACCAAGTGATAGAAATAAGAGCAACTTTTTTTTTTTTTTTTTTTTTAGAAAATAATATTCATCTAAGACTAGCAGAACACTAAAAAAACACCAAAATTACAAGACCAAATAAAACTAGTGGGTAAACAACTTTCCCCTTCGATCATGTCTAAGAAGAAATATAAACAAATTTATAAACCTCTGGACTTAATTTATATGGTTGGCCTTGAAATTGGGTTGATCTCAAGGGAAATAGACCGGATGGGCAACTAAAGCCCCTAAACGAGCACTTAGCATTTAGCAATAAAGAGAGGAAACTAATTTTGTTTTCCTCATTGTTTTTGAGATCTAAATTATTGTAAAATAAATTAATTGAATAAGAGCACGTACAATGTAATCCTTAAAGTTTTAACTTCTTGTTGTGGACGTCGGTCATAAACCGAATCACGTAAATCTTATATGTATTCTCTTTTATTAATTTCTGCTATGAAAGTTTGAGATATTCAACTGCAATGCCCACGCACATGGTTATTCCTTTAGTATTTGTGTCATCATCAGCCATAACTCGATCATCGATCCGATTCTAATTCATTGTGCTATTTTGTATTATCCTTGAAACAAATTTTTGAGCCAGAAACCTCACCTGAGTAATGTCCACCATATGCTACGTAAGGAATGTTAAATTTTTCTCCTGCTTTCACAAAGAAAAGATTAATATATATCAGTGTACGTTTGGAACTTTTAGTTGCAACTTAGACCTAGCTAATTTCCTTCCTAAACCCTAGTAATTAATTAAGCAAAATATTTGTTGCCTTTTTCATTTAAATTTTATCAATATTTCATCTTGTCGATCTCCACCATATAATTATTGCATGCTTCATATAGTCATAATTAAGAAATGAGCTGCTAAAAAAAATGAAAAAAATATCAACGGACAGATAGGTTCTTACTCATCTTCAACGGTACTAGATTGTTGAAAACAGCTGCAGGAACTAGAAAAAAGATAAAAACTTATTAAAATTAATTGAAAATGTGACTTAAATAAATTTTAAAAGTTTGAGAGCAGCCATTGGCCAAGCACGTACATGGTAATTCTTCTACTTGTATACCTCAAACGTGTACAACTTTATGATCATATATATATATATATAAACCTAGCTAGCTAGCTAGCTCACCTTTGGCACATGTCCGAAGTAGATTAGCAAAGAATCCAGTGTCTGCAATTAAAGAAAAAAGAGAATAAAATCAGAGTTTTTGGAAAGTTGGAATATTGAAGAATCAAGTCATTATATATATATATATATATATATATATATATATATGTAAAAGGAGATATTTCAATATCTCAGAAGAATTAAACTGAAGAATCTAGTGTTGCATTCCTTATATACTCACCAGGACGTAGTGGACGGCGGCACTGAACCCCAGGGTATTTGGCGCCTTCATTGATGTGGCAATCACCATCACGGAAGTCATCACAAGTAGCTTGGAACCATGAAAGCGTAAAGCCAGAGACCATTGCATCGTAGAAGTCAGTACATTGAAAATATCGAACACTAAAATTATTTGGCCAAATTGGCTCCCACGATGTTGCCTCCAGAGTCTTGTGATATATTTCGCACGACGACTCCAAATCCAATACGGTTATCCCCTTAACTATAACATATATGTACATCTTGCTATTGGAATATTGTAATAAAGAAGAGTTGGAAAAAAACAATTCATTCTTAAGGCAACTAGAAATGTCCAAATAAGATGGAGAATTCACTTGTTTTTCGCACTTCACGAAAACCATATTCTTATCCGGATCGGGAAAGTTCCTAAAGCAAATAAGATTCTCAGTTTCACACGAATCACAAGAGACATATGTGGTTGGATAACTCAGGGTATATGGATCCCTTGGACTGAATTGACTTTCGTCTAGAGAATTATTAGGCATGAAGGAGTTAGTATTGTTTGTAATACCTGGGTCTACAATTCGGATTATGTAGTTGTTGTAATCGATTTCCCGTACGTAGTATATTCCACCATACAAACTTAACACTGTTTGATTCTTCTGACATGACAGCGTATACCCTGGGGCGCCGCAGTCTTCTGAATCTCCTTCTAATACAAACGGATAGCTTATAAAACTAATATTGCCGCAGGAAGAAGGGGGGCAGCCTTGACCATCCTCAGCACTGCAAGTTTGATGGAGTACTAAGACAAGAACAAAAATTACGACCATGAGTCGGGCACCGGCAGCACGGAAGAGCATTAATTGTCTTGCCATTGAGAGAGAGAGAGAGACAGAGACAGAGAGAGAGAGAGGATAATGAGAAAGGGATAGATAGCTTTCACACAATCCACAGCTATATATAGAGAGTATATAGACAAAGTAAATAGTGTAGATTTATGATAAGAGTATAAGAGGATTAATGCTCACCTTATTCTTTTTAGCTGATCGATGTGACAGTAAATTTATGGGTAGAATTAGAAATTTTAGTATGGGGACAAAACTAAAAGTAATAGTTGAGGGGGAAGAAAATTAATTTATGACGGTATACCTCATAAAACAAAATTGTTAGGAGATGTTTTTAAATTTTTGGGTTCGGGGGTTTTGTGTTAGCTAGGTTCGTCGCTCTGCAGTGCCCATCAGTCCTTATTTAAAAAAATAATAATTCAAAGGTTGATAAACACTCCATATATATCAACTCAGGAAAATAAAGTTATAATAATTTATAATTAATAATAATAATAATAATAATAATAATAAGTGAGAAGTTCTAGTGGCCGGCCATCACCACATAGTCCAAGTCGTCCATGAGAAGTTCTTAGTTCACCCAAAATTTACTTGTGACTTGAACAAGCTAGGAGAGATGTAATGATGATCACCGGATAAAGCTGATGATCGAACTAGCAAGCATATCTATGCTATTTAAGAGGCTAATTACGGACCATTCCTGAGAGCACAGCTAAACTAGAGATGGATATTTGCTTAGAAATATTGGTAATCTCATACTTGCTCTTGTTTGTGGCTTTTGGAGAAGGCCAAAATGTGTGTGCTAAATCACGGTGTGAACGCCAGGGCCCAGCCATCCAATTTCCCTTCCGAGTTAATAGCCAGCCAGACGACTGTGGGTATCTTGGGTTTAATCTCTCATGCACTGATACAAATCAGACGGTGCTCGAGCTGCCGATTTCAGTGAAGCTCTTTGTCGAAGAGATTAACTACACGTCTCAAGAAATTCATTTATCTGATCCAGATAACTGCTTCCCAAGCCATCTTCGACAACTCAATTTTTCTTCCTCGTCTTTCCAAATAATTGAAGACCATCACCTTAGTGACTATGCCTTATTCAATTGTTCAGAAGAGATGGGTTACTATCGGATCTCTTGTCTTAGTGACCCTACTTATACCAACTACCATGTTTATTCGGTCGAATATGATAGGGGCATCGCTAATGTGTCCATATCTTGTAAAAAGATGTATAATCTTCTATCAATTCCAGATCCCAGAATTTTCAGTGACAAAAATATTCTTAAATTGAGGTGGTCCGGGGCAGTATGCAGACAATGTCAATTAAAAGGCATGAAATGCGGAATCAAGAGGAATAAAAGCACCGAGTGCTTCCCCAAAGACAAAGGTATAGTCTTCTGTCCAATTTCCACCTTTATAGTCTTTTTGAAATTGCGTTAAGAAATAAAAAAAGCTTTTGTTTAAAGAAAAAGTGCTTCTCTCTCTTTTTTTTTCTTTTTTTTTTTCTCTTTTCTTACGGAACAAACTCATTTTTTCTTAGCACGGTTTTTTATATATTAAAAAAACTTTTTAAATTCTTTAACACAATTCAAAACCGTCACTTAGTACTCTTAGAAGCTTACAATTACTTGAACTCAAGGTCTAAATTCAATATATAACTTAGCTATTAGCAAGAAACCCTTAGGTGAACAATTTTTATTTTATTGTAATGTACAATAAGAAGCTAACTGTGTTAAATCTTTAACAGGTGCATTAATATCAAAGTTAAAGATCACTGGTAAGTTGTCTTAGCCATTCAAAATTCTTTTTATTGTGGAAATATAAACTTTTGACTCATAAATGTTTATATATTATGCAGGCATTATCTTAGGTCCATTTGTATTACTACTAGCTATCTTTGCTCTCTACCGTTTCTATACTTATGATAAGGTAGAAAAAGAGCATCAAGCAAAAATTGAAAAGTTTTTGGAAGATTATAGAAATTTCAAACCCACGAGATACTTGTATGCCGATATTAAAAGGATTACAAATCAATTTATTGAAAAGTTAGGTGAAGGAGCATATGGAACAGTATTCAAAGGAAGACTTTCTAATGAAATTTATGTTGCAGTGAAGATCCTCAACACTTTTAAGGGAAATGGAGAAGAATTCATAACTGAAGTAGGAACAATGGGTAAGATCCATCATGTTAATGTGGTTCGCTTGGTTGGCTTCTGCGCTGATGGATTTAGACGAGCTCTAGTTTATGAGTTCTTGCCAAATGATTCTCTAGAGAAGCTCACATCTTCAACGGCCACCAAGAACTGTGTCCTTAATTGGGATAAGTTTCAAGATATTGCTCTTGGCATAGCAAAAGGAATTGAATATCTTCACCAAGGATGTGACCAACGAATCCTCCATTTCGATATTAAACCTCACAATGTTTTGCTAGACCAGAACTTCAATCCAAAAATATCTGATTTTGGTCTTGCCAAGTTGTGTTCAAAGGATCAAAGTGCAGTGTCCATGACCACAGCTAGGGGGACTTTGGGTTATATTGCACCTGAAGTGTTCTCTAGAAATTTTGGAAATGTGTCTTCTAAAGCAGATGTTTATAGCTTTGGAATATTATTACTTGAAATAGTTGGAGGGAGGAAAATTGTTGATGCTACAATTGGGAACACTAGCCAAGTATACTTTCCAGAAATGATCTACAATCTCTTAGAACAAAAAGGAGACATACGAATCTTTGTTGAGAATGATGGGGATGCTGAAATTGCAAAGAAACTTTCAATCGTGGGACTCTGGTGCATCCAATGGCACCCAATGGATCGTCCTTCCATAAAAAATGTGGTTCAAATGTTGGAAGGAGAAGGAGATAAACTAATTATGCCTCCTAATCCCTTTGCCTCAACAGGCCCCTAAAAATTAATGAAAATATGCCTACAAAACATCTAAACTATGGGTTTAGGTCATCTTTGAATTACAATAAGTGTATGTAAACTTGGTGTATGTGATAATTATATAGGTTGCAGTGATCTTGTATCTTATTAATCTTGTAGTCAATGTTGGGACTTCAAGTTTTTTCTTGTATCTTATTAATCTTGTAGTCAATGTTGGGACTTCAAGTTTTTTCTTGTATCAGTGTATAATAAAATTCGAGGATTATAAAAAAGTACATGCTCATTTTTTTTGTTTTTTTCTCTCTTTTTTCTGTTTTAGCAGCCTTTTATTCTTTTAATTGTCAGTTTCATGGGCTGTTATATAATCTAAGAGTGAATTTGTTTTTAGTCGCATGTACCATAAGCATGTTCAATGGCAAGTTGGCAACCAATTCTTCCCAAATGGAGCATGCATGTTATATAAATTAAACACATGCACATTATCGTTTTGAGGTAAACTATATATATATATATATATATATATATATATATATATATATAACACATTAAGGACTCAACGATATCATTTTGTCTCTCATTTTTAACTTATGGGTATATTGTGCCTTATCACTAATCTGACTTTGAAATATAAGGTATGACTATGATCTAGAGATCTGATATTAGAGGATGGAGGCCAGTATATATATATATATATATATATATATATATATATATATATATATATAGATGCTTTGAAGACTGAAAAAAAAAATTTGCCCCAAGTGAACCATTCTTGATCAATACAATATATCATCTATATCACCCCAATGTATACACACTACTAAAACAAAAAGGGACATTTACCCGCTCATATTCTTCAGGCATTCACAATAAGCGCCGATGTAACTAGGGGTGTAAACGAGCTGAGCTTGAGCGAGCTTCCCTTGTTCAAGCTTGGCTCGTTTAAATTTTACTCGAGCTCGAGCTCGAGCTCAAGGGCGAGCCAAAAAAATCGAGCTCGAGCTAATAATAAGTCGAGCCGAACCAGCTCGCGAGCTGGCTCTTATATTTAATGTTTTTGTTTTAAATTTTTTTTTAACTTCAAGCACTCTTAAATGGCTTAAGAAGTTAGTTTGCATATGAGTATTTACTTAGCCTGGCTAGTCAAGTATGGAGC
Organism: Corylus avellana; assembly: GCF_901000735.1. NCBI lineage: Eukaryota > Viridiplantae > Streptophyta > Magnoliopsida > Fagales > Betulaceae > Corylus > Corylus avellana. The sequence goes on along the minus strand of NC_081542.1, from coordinate 211,551 downwards.
CTGAGTCAATACAGCAAGGCATTTGGTTTCAAAGAGAGGATATGCATCATTTTATAGATAAGTAAACTTGGAGATTGATGTTTTCTTAACAATGTGGGACAAGTTAACAGGTTGCATTCAGATTGCATTGGGACAACACCCCCTACAAAAAAAAATGTTTTTAACGTCTCTCTCTCAATCCCCCTCACCAGTCACAACGGATCTTCCACCTAAACTCTCATTTCCCACTCTCTCACTCTCACTCACCAGACATGTAGTGATAGTGTTTGGGTCTGTTTGATTCATCAATAGTTTATGCCTTTCGCAATCTCCCTCAATAGTTTCTGCTTGATTCTTTTCCTTTCGTTTGGATCTGCTCTAATTGAATCGAGGTTTTTTTAATGATTGCTCTCTCTCTCTTTCATCACGAAGGGTCTAGAATTTTTCATTCTCTAACGCTTAAATATAAATGCAATTTTAAGGTTTTAATAATTATGAGATTTATAATTAATTATCTATTACTTAGTTTATATATATATATATATATATATATACATACACACACACTCGAGCTTATACGAGCTGTTCACGAGCTTAGCCGAGTCGAGCCGAGCTTGCTTTGTTTAATATTCGAGCCAGGATTTGTTTTCATGAAGTGCTTCATTTAATATTCGAGTCGAGCACGAGCCGAGCTTATGCGAGCCGAACCCGAGCTTGCTCGCGAAACGCTTTGCTCACTTAACAGCCCTAGATGTAACTAGTACTTATTAGCGCTTTTTAAAAATGCCAGTAATTTGTTTTGTTAGTAAATGTAAAATATTTATGGACTCTTTTATAAATAAGGGTAAAAAGATGAATTGGACACGGCATTTTTTCGAGCATCAATAATTTAACGGTGTAATTATAAGTCATAAGTAGAATTATCTGAATTTTCAGATGGCGCTAGCTACTATTTACTTACTAAAATTGACAGAGTGAAAATTACCAAACATATAAAAATTTTCTATAAATTTTAGAAACCACAATTCACTCAAGACATAATGCACAGAGCCTCTATTGAAAACACAACTTTTATACTTTAACTTATATTATTATTGCATATCAACGGCTATTCTCTATTACAAAACATAAAATGCTATTATTGTAAAAGTAGAAAAGAAAACACTAGTTGGAGCATTTACAATGGAAGAGCCAAATTTTTATGCAAAATGGTTCCTCAAAACTCACTTTATCTAGTTTAGTTAATGAATTTTTAAAGGCCTCTTACATTCGACTAGCTATATTTTTATCTATATTATTTAAATATTATTTTTTTACTTTTTATTGATTCTATCTTTATTTCTTTTATAAAATTCGTATTTTACTATTTATTTTTTCAATGTTACTTCGTTTAACACAATAATTTTTCAACGATTATTATTTTTCAAATATTCATTTTTGTAACTATAATATCTTTGAAACAGTTGTATTTTATAATAGGGTTAAATACCTTATTCACCCGTGTCGTTTAACTTCTTTATTTTTTGACCCCTATGATTTACTTTTTATGACAAGAAGTCCCTCTGGTTTGCCTAAAGACGAAGATGGTTCCTTCGTTCAAAATTCGACGGAATGTCACATCAGCACCAATCACGGTTTGACACGTGTCCATATAATTAATTAAAAATAATAATCTTTTTAAAAAAATTAAAAACATTAAAAAATTATATTTAATTAAATTTTTTTAAAAAAAAATTGGGGGCGGCCGAAGCCACCCCCTTTGGCCACTCCCTTTTGGCCATGGGGGTGGTTCGGCCACCCCCAAGGGCCAATTGAAAAACAAATAAAAAATTCTATCAGAAAGCCCTTGGGGTTGGCCGAACCACCCCCTTTGGCCCCACCCCCAAATGGCCAAAGAGCCACCCCCAATTTTTTGTTTTTAATTTTTTTTAATGTTTTAAGTCTTGAAAAAGAAAAGAAAGCACTTAGTAAGTGGACCTTGCATAACTCATGCCACTTTGGTGAAAGATGATACCTATTAAAAATCTAAATTGAGTATATTTTTATTAAGTTCTTATGCTTTATGATGTAGAAAAGTTATCTTTTTGTTTTCTAAAGAAGAAATGTCTCTTCAAAAGTGAAGAATAAGCCTTTTTAGAGATTTGTTTTTGCTACCTTAATAATATGTCATATTTTAAATAGGTAGCATTTTCCAAACCGTCCGCTCAAACTTACATAAATTTAGAATCTACGGTTTAAAGAAATAATACGAATCCTGTGCTTGATATATATAGTATACTGTATCATATACAATTGTTTTTATATCTCATTAAAACACTTTTTTAAATTAAAAATTAAAAACACTTCCAAAACACAATTACACAAATCTTGACAACGTGTTGCATCAGATTTTACCCACTTATCATTTTTTTTCTTTTTTTTTAAGTACCAAAAAAAAAAAAAGCAACCATTACGACCCACTTATCAACTTAAATGTACGCAAAACGTGCTACACGATTGCTGATTTATCTACACTACGACACTTGCTTTGTGAATGCATGCGCACTTGTTTTACATTAATTGTCTCAACGAGTATGTGGTGCGAGTGGTAGCGGGAAACATATAAAAGAAACACTAGTCATCCCACACGGTTATTTGACAATATTCGCATTCACATTTATTTTAATTATCTACAAAAACAACAAAAGCAATCATTACCACCCATTTATCAACATTTTTTTATCTAATTAGAAAGGTAGGCGGAAGAGACCAACTGTGGCTCTATATTCTATTTAGGTGAGACCATAGTAACACATATTCGCTGAGAACCGCACATGAGAAGAGGGCTTAAATGGCTAGAATCGCAGGCGCTCTCTCATGTCCGACAGAGCTATAGCCTAATCCAGTCCCACTAGGGCATCAATAAAAATCAAGGTGATTTACACTAATTAGACATGAAGATTTCGTTGCGGGATTTGAACCCATACCCTAATATTTACCTAACCGTTGAAAATTTTCTTGGACTATTAAACTACCACCATTGATATATAGTCAGTTATCAACTTAAGTGCAAGCAAAACGTGCTACACGATTGTTGATTTATCTACTCTACTACACTACTACACACGGTTTGTGAACACGTTCACACTTGACTTATCCATGAGGTTTAGATTTTTCATCTTGTTTTAGGTTGTGGTTGATCCACTAGTGAGTGGGAGCAGGAAACATGTAAACGAAACCCTAGCCAACTGATGCTTATTGACCTTATCTGCATTCACATTTATTTATTTATTTTAAGTAAAATAAATAAATAAATCACCCACTTATCAACTTAAATGTAAACAATCACCCATTTATTTATTTTAGACAACGGCAGCTGCTTTGTGAATTCGTGAGTCTGTAGTTGATCCACTAGTGAGTGGGAGCAGACAAATAATATAAAAGTAAACACTAGCTAGTTGATTGAAGAACAAGGTAGTGGAGGACTCTCAAATGTTGTAAATTGATCTTTACAATATTCTCGCATTTGATTGACTATAAGAATTGAAACAAATGTGAAAAATAATATGCAATTCTCAAAATATTATAACTATATATGTAAAAGAAAACAAAACTTGAAAAATCCAAATGGATAAATGCACAAACCTTGACTAATGGGATAAACCAGCAATCGTGTAGCACGTTTTGCTTTCTCAGACTGCTTGTAGCTTCCTTTCCAGCTTCCCCGATACTGCGTAGAAAAAAAAAAAGGTGTTGAGTGGGTCTCATGTGTAGGGTTGTAATCGGTCGTAAAATATTCAAGTATGGTTGATTTAACTTTTTTACACGTGTCGAGAGTTCGAACTTATCGTCATCGAGCTTGATAATTTGTTAAAACTCTATTAATTTATTTTTCAAACAAGTTCGAGCTTGTTTATGAGTTATTCAATTAACTTAGTAATTTCATATATAAAGAAGGGAAAAATGAAAAATCAGTCCCTATGGTTTACCTAATTTGCAATTAACTCATTGTGTTATCAAAATGAACTCAAAAGTTCTTGAGGTATACCAAAAAAATAATTTAGTTCCTACAATTAAATTACGTTCACTAACTTAACAAATTCTGATAGCGTGAAACGTTAGAACTAATAAAATTATGATACTTAATTGTCCTATTTAAATCAATATCACACTAACAATATGTTAAATTAGTTGACGAAATTTGACTGTAGGGTGTAAATTATTTTTTTAGCATACTATATATATATATATATACCCACTCATATATATGAACACAAATGCACATGTATTTATGTGAAAACTCACAATTCAATAATACAAGCTATATTTATTACCTTGTGAAGATAATTCTTTTTTTTTTTTTTTTATAATCTTTTTAAGTACTTAAATGTTTCCGTTACAAAGTTAAAAATAATATTATAAAAATGTTGTTTTACGAGTTTAATGAGCTGAATTGATTTTATGCAAGTTTGGCTCGTTTGAAACGATCGAGCTTAAATTTTTGTTCAAACTCTATTTATTTAATAAATTAATCGATCTTGAGCGGAGTTCAAACATATTAGCAAGACGCTCTGTTAGCCATATTTGCATGTGCATCTAGCCCACTTAACGGCGCCTCACATCACATAAGAATCACACTCTCTCAGCCAATCCATGTGTGTCACAGCAAAGGAAATTAATGAAAAGTCAATTTTTTATTAGGCAATTAACCCAAATTTTCTCTAAAAAGTCAATTTCAAAACATTCTTACTTTTTATTACTATTCAAACAAAAAATTCACTACAAAACATAACATTTTCACTTTACCTTATAAAAAAATTCAAAACTTCTCTTTATTATATATCACATAAATCACTTTTTATTACTATATATTCTAACAAAACAAAAAAAAAAAGTTCACTACACAATCATTACCAAACGGAGCCAACAAAAAGCTAGTCTTGTTGGAAGACCTCCATTTCGAAGACGTGGTTCCCAACAAAATACAATTGATATATTTTGTATCTTCTAAAAATGAAATTTGTTTTTTACTTAGAAATTTCCACTTAAAAGCAATCTCATTCACACCCTGCAACTTTTAGATTAATGGGTAGACTTTGTTTCCTCGTGTTTCATGTACATGTAGGGTCTTTATTGGGTTATGGTCATTAAGCACGACCCGTGTTTTAGACAGCCACTTGGGTCTTTGTTGGGTTATGGTCACGACCCGTGTTTTAGACAGCCACTTGGGTCTTTGTTGGGTTATGGTCATTAAGCACTACCCGTGTTTTAGAAAGCCACTTCTAAAACACGAGGAAACAAGTTTACCCATTAATCATATATCAATTTGTTTATATATATATATATATATATATATATGATTTTTGAATCTTCTAAAAATGAATTGTTTTTTACTTGGAAATTTCCACTTAAAAGCAATCTCATTCACACCTCAAATTTTAGATTAATGGGTAGACTTGTTTTCTCGTTTTTCATGCGAGGTCATATTTTTAAGAAAAATAAGAGCATAAAGCTCTTATATCAGAGAGTATAAAGCTCTAATAAAGTATATCTAAAGTTATGAGGTTACAATGTTATAGAGAAAAATATAAAAATCTTATGATCAAGTCTTATCTATGACTTCAACATTCGCTAAATTATGTCCAAACTTCAGTTATAGAACAAATTTGCTTTATGTAGACTCAATCTAATACATAGGTAGCTTATATTCTCAACTTTTATTTTTTCAGCCATTGGAGTAAAACTCTCCCACCGAAACTAATATTCATCGACCCAAAGGCCAAGATAAAAACCTTCACTCCAAAGATCGCTCATGAAAGTAGATTTAAGGAGAAGTCAAACCCTTATTAAAAAAACAACAAAAACACAATAGAAAAAGCCAGCAAGCAGCTACAATAGTCGGGGTGTGGCTAAGCAAAACCAATTGAAGAGACTAGATCTAGATTTGAAAAACTAGATCTAAAGCCCAACCAATTCCGGGGAGGCGAAAAGCGGCGCAGCACAGTGGAGGGCGAACGGAGGCAGCACAGCATAAGTAAAAGGCTGGTCAGAACAACTAGACTAATTGAAAAAACCAAAAAGATAAACTGAAAAAAATTAAATTAAATTAAAAAAAGGGTAGGGGTAAGTGGAAAGAAGAGGGGATCCCTCCTCCCCCACACAATTACAATCTTCCTTGTAATTGGGTCTTGTTGGGTTATGGGCCTATGATCATTAAGCAAAACGCGTGGTTTGAACTTATAGGTACAATTTTGAACCTTAGCTTGCACATATTTGATCTCTAATTACCACTTTAACAATCTAAAATTATCGGAAAAAATCAAATTTAGTCTCTAGGCTTTCATGTGATTTCAGATGAGCAATTGGGTTTCCACTGATTCCAAACAAATCTCTTCATCAACCTACCATTTAATTATGCTACCCCAAACCAATCAAATCATGTAGAATGACTCTTGTTTAGTACATTTCATGTACTAATGGTGCTTTAAATTACAAGTATAGCCTCAATTTTATTTTATTTTTGGAATTTTTTTTATTTCAAAAAATAATTTTGTTTTCTGTGTAATAAGGCTTCAACTGAAATCCCTAAGGAATGCAACTTGTTACAAAACGTTCATTTCAGAGCTTGTTCGTAAACTTGGAAATCACAAGATTCGCAACACGCAATTTCCAATTAAGGCAATCAACTAAAGTTTTGGTCAATTCAACCTTGCATTATTTAAACGGTGCGTTTGTCATTTCTCTTTTGTCAACATAACGGAACGTTTTGGAAACAAGTTTATCATCTTCCTTCTATGAATCTTCGTTATTTGAAAGAATTTTGTTTTGGATCCCATTCCTCCTAGTCCTAAAAAAGCTTTGACGGTGTAATATAGATGCCCCTGATGAGTGGCCGAAGGTGGGTAACCAAGGTATTCAAGAGATTTCAACTAAGGAAAATTTTTGGGGTCGAGAGGGGACAATTCCCTCCCGCCACCCATGTGGCCAGCCATTACTAATTGGTGAGAACTAGATAAAAGGTGGCTACCCTTCTCCTGCGGGAAGAAATGTCTCCTCAAAGAGGGGTGCCCATCACGGTTGGCTGGATCCTTAGGCGGCCACTAAGGCCCCTAATTAATAAATATTAATTGTCTAATAATTGCAATGTCCCTACCGCAACATCGAAGTCATGTATGGAAGTAGTAATCCAGAGAATTTGGAATATTATTACATATTTTTTAAATTGGTAGAATGACATTATCAAACAATTCAAAATACAAAATGCTGCTCAAAACATGATACAAAAATTGTTTTCACATTTATTTCGCATCAAAGCATTTTTCAACCAAAAACTAAAAACACCCACAAATCACATTAATAAACGTATTATAAGTCATACTTACACCCGTAGTGATCTTGTACAGAAGATCTGTGAATACCAGATTGAGATGTCCATCTCCAAATGGAATGAACTTACATGAGACCACATACGGTAATATTGTGAGTGCATCATTAAATACATTAATGCAATACCCATGATAGATATCAAACCATTTACTTGGGAAACAAATTCACAAAAATTAATTTGGATTGGGCCTCCAACCCGCAATTGCCTACCCACCCATGAGGCTTTTTAGATGTTTGTCCAATTGTCCCAGCCAGATCACACCATATGGATGATATGAACAGGAACGATTTATTTGTTAATTGGGCTTTTCAGGAGCCATAACTGACAAGTCCGAAGAATCGGACCTGTAACCAATTCTCTCTTATGTTAGGCAAAGTTAGTTGATGTAGATTGATTGAAAAAAAAAAAAAAAAAAATTGTTTTGTAGTATTTTTTATTTATTTGAATAATAATAAAAAAATATATGATACGATATAAAAAGTGAAAAAATTTAAAATATTTTAATGTTGATATTTTTGAAAAATGGTGATGAACAATAACAAAAGAAAAGAAAAGACTTTGTCAAACACAGCCGAGATCACAAGCTACGACATGAAACACGAACGGGAAACAAGATCCTTTAATCTAAAAGGTTATATGTGTGAATCAGATTACGTTCAACTGGAAAATTTCTAAGTGAAAAACGAACTTCTTATTCAAAAGACAAACTAACTAAGAACGAGTAAGCATGATGACTAACAAAAGTTTGGTTGTTATCATTCTGACCCACACATTTTGTACACATGCAAAATTTTAATGTCCCAAGACCCAATCTAGACAAAATTGCAAAGCCCAACATATAAGAGAAAAGTTAATAACACTACATGGAAACATATTACGTACTTAACTAAAATATATTCTGTGTCCGAATTTTATCAGAGAAAAGTTGGTTCTATAGCCCTCTCTCTTAAGCTGACAACAAGAAGGATCCTCCTCGTTTGCAACTAAATAACTATGTTTCATGGCCAATATAAACACCAACATTAGAAACATTTACAGATTCATCTTCACAAAATCTACCACTTGATACCCTCTTCCTTCGCTTTCTCGTGGCTCCGCTTTTTTCTGGCTCTTGCATTTTAGGAACATCCTTTGATTCCTTTTCCTTTTCTTTAACAAACGAGAGAAATGATGATCGTATAGGTGCTGATTGCGAGCTCTGGCTCGAATGCCTCATGTACTGATAAACCATCTTAATAAGATACAAAAGGAGAGCAACAAAGCAAGCTGAGCCACACAGTAGAAAGAGCCCCCAGAAACTTTTAAGCGGAAGGCGGTCTACGTCTTGCTTTGCACCTTCTGTACTGCAAGCTTTTCTTGAAAGCCACTTGTCATGAATCTTTTGTAATTCTCCATTCTCTGACAGCTTTAAGATAGCAGTTGACATGTCAATTGCTAGGGGCGACTCCCGTGGAAAAGCCTAATCAATGATCATAAATTAATGTAGGACGAGTTTAATTTGTCTCCTTAATTTCGAAAACAAAAACCATGTTCAAGTTTTGAAAAACGGAGTAAAGATTGAGAATGAAATGCTTGGTATGAATATGATATGATACTTACAAAACCCCATCCCATTTTGGTGAACTCTTGACCTACTATACCGAATTCACATCTGCTAGAGAGGAAGAGCTCCATATATGCCCGCTTGTCAACCACTGCAGCAACACCACCGTTGTTAGGGCCATCATGCAAGGCTTTCTCATATTCTTCTGCCGAGTTAAGAGGAACAAGTCTGGACTTATGTATGTTTAGCTCTTCAATTAAATAATTTTCAGTAAATGAACCACGCTGGTAACCAATGGGGTCATCGCTTATTATTAAACTTTCAATCCCTTTGACAGAGTAAGAAAGCTGTTCCACCGTGAGGATTGAGGTTAGACTTGCAGTGTAACTGGAATTGAGTATTAGAACTACAAAAAGCCATATTAGGAGCACTAAACGGCCAAGAGCGCTGTCAATCTTTTCTCCTACATAAAACAGGAAATTGAGGAGCTGCATATAAGATGTTTTGTGCCTGCATGTGAGAAATAGCTAATGAACACTAATTAAGCCAATGCATTTTACTTACTGTGAGCAGTAAACAAAGTTGAAAAGCTAAACCTGCGAAGTACAGCACAAAATTAGCAATTAGGGGACTTCGATCAAGATTCAAGAATCTATCAAGCAGAAAGTTAGTAATTCTGTGAACTTTCTTAGCTCTCCACAAAGAGAAGGTAGTTAAGATATTAGTTTTTTTTTTTTTTTTTGACATGTCCATACAAGAGGCCGGGGAGAGGGAGATTCGAACTAGTGACCTCCGCTTCATTAAGTGCTGGAAGAAGTTCCACATTGCTTAGGTATTAAGAAGATTGGCTATTTATAAGGTGATGGGAAACCTCAACTCTTGAACAAGCTTTTGAGTTAAGTTAGGCCCAAGACCCATTTCTAATATGGTATCAGAGCCTAGCCCAATTGGCTGTGGCCCAGCGTCACCCATTGTTGCACGTGTTGGCTTGGATGTCCTTCCGCCACACGTGAGGGGACGTGTTGGAAGAAGTCCCACATTGCCTAGGTATTAAGAAGATTGGCTATTTATAAGGTGAGGAGAAACCTCAACTCTTAAGCTAGCTTTTGGGTTGAGTTAAGCTCAAGACCCATTTCTAATACTAAGCATGGTCCCAGCCGATTGAGCTACTTTTTGGGGACAGTTAAGATATTAGTTAAATCACCACTTATTCCAAAAATTTAAATAGATGCAAAATAGTGAATTTAATCATTTAATTAATATTTTAACTTAAGATATCCTAAGAAAGTGTAGCATTTGTTAAGGACGCACCAAATGATGGTGGCAAATTGTTTTCTTGGAGGGCCTTGAAAATCATCATTTGTCCTGCGCTCCAAAATCCAAATAACTACTCCCACAGCAAGAAAAAATAAACCTGTGACAAACCACATCATTGGAGTAAATGGTCTCAAAAATGCCCAAGCACTAGAATTGAGCTTTTGGACTGGGGCCACTACAACAAGCCCGGACTCGATAAATGGCTGCGTAAAATCGACCATCTTTGTCCGGTTGGTGGTAATTGTAATGTCACCAACCACAGCATCGAATTCCTGTATGGAAGTGGAAATCCAGTGAATTAAGAATTTAAAGTATGTTATGTAAATACTTAAGTTGGTAGAAACACATTATTAAACAACCCGAAACGCAAAACACGGCAACGCATTGTAATTCGAACTTACATTCGTTGTGATCATATGCAGAAGATCTGTGTATATGGGAACTTTATGTCCATCTCCAAATGGAATGAACTTATACGGGAGTGCATACGGTAATAATGCCAGTGCAGCATTAAATACATCAATGCAATAACCATGAAAGACATCAGAGCCATATACTAGGGAAGCAAATTCACGAAAACTAACTCTGACTGGGACTCCAACTCGCAATTGCCTTCCGTTGCTTGAGAATGCCCACCCACGAGGCTTTTCAGTTGTTTGTCCCGGCCAAATTACACCATATAGTTGTTCATTTGAATAGGAACGATTTATTTGTTTTTCTGGAAGCACAGTTGACAAGCCAGAAGAATTGGACCAATAACCGATTCCCCTGATCCCTGCCGTGCCAATTACATTGATGACCTCATATGCAGTACCAATGAGGTTCCCATCTGAAGTGAACTTGATTGGGCCACTTATACCACTTATATTCACCTCTAAAATGCTACTAAGCAACATGTTCCCTCCATCAAAGATGCTCAGACTATCAAAATGCAAGTTCCCTCCATGAAACTCGGTTAATCTCGGATCATTTGAAAATGAAATATTTCCCCCTTGGTTTAAAAACGCATCAAGTGCTTGAGCAAGAAGCCAAACAGTGTCGTAGGCATATAGACCATAAGTATTTAGTCCGAAAAGCCCGCCTGTCAAATTGCTCCATCTCGAAACAAATTTTCTCTTGAGTTCCGAATCCGGAGTGTGCATACGCAAGGTAAGAACCCCTTGAATACTATCCCATGCAACTGGAGGGAGGGAAGATTCAGTGTCAAGTATAGTAGAGAGCCAATCAGTAGCTATCCACACATATCCACTTTTCATCATCTCCATCTTCTGCGCCACATCAATTACCTCTAGACCCCATGTAGCATATATGTGGAGGATAATTACCCTAGATTCCTTCAACAACACCTTAAGCAGTGTATCAGAGATTTCATTCCGGCTTACATTGGGGCTCATAGGTGCTTTGTACGAGATTTTACAACGTTTCTCAGCGAGCTTGTCACCTAATGCAGCAATCCCATTTCTGCCATGATCATCATCAATATAGATTGCTATTACATCTCGCCATTCGTAGTAACTTACGATTTCTGCTATAGCAGACATTTGAAAGAGGTCACTATGTGTTGTCCTAACAAAGTAAGGGAATTGGAGTGAATTTAGGGTGGGGTCTGAGGCCGCAAAGGATAAGAGAGGGACTTGGAGCTCATTCGCAATATGTGAAATTACATGGGCCATAACTGATTGTTGGGGACCAATTATGGCCACCGTATCATTCTCCATAAATCGTAAAGCTGTTAAATTAAAAAACAATGAAAATTTAATATGTATGATATTCTATGCGCTGACAAGAGAAAACTACAGTATTTGATTGAACAAACAAAAGATGTTTTAGCTAGAGGATGTGCGTACCTTCAACGATTCCCAGAAACCCGCTAGATAGTTTAGTATCCTGCATAGCAAGTTTGAGTTTAGTTCCTTTTAGAAGTGCTGGATTTGAGTTCACATCTTCGACAGCGGCTTCTATTGCAACTTTTGCTACTTTCCCAATGGAAGAATTGAAAGACAAAATAGCGCCAACGTTAACAACACTCCGTCTTGTAGAAACACGGACACCCGCACCAGTGCCAATGAAAAGGCAATAGCAGAAAATCACTACTAGAAGCCAAAACATATTCATGGTGGCCGGCCTTTTTCCACTTCCAAGACACCAATTGCAAACAACATAAGCCGGGAAACACATCATACAGAGACTACTGCTTCCAAATCCAATCCTACCCAAAGCTAGGTATGTTTCTTTACAAGCTGTGAAGTTGAATATTGTTGTGTGCTTAAATTAATGTATATACATTTAATCTACTCCCCTTTTTTCAATTTGTTGTGGAATAGGAATAGCAGATTTTTTGGTCGAAGACAAAATAATAAAACCATTATTGCGGACTAACAAAAGTCAGAACCAGACGCGTTGGTTGGAATGATGAGATCACTATGACACGAAACACGTACAGGCCAGTAAACGAGATCCATTAATCTAATATATAGGTTATATGTGTGAATTCAGCTGGAAATTTTCTAAGTGAGAAACCAAGCTCTTAGTCAGAGTGATGACCAAAAAGAGTTTGAATTCAGAATTTTTATTGTAATATTATGTTAAATTATTATTTATTTCAAAAAAATCTAAAACAATGATAAATAGTCAGTTTTTTAATTAGTTGCATGTCTCTAACACTAACAATTCAACCAAAATCATTCTGCTCCCTTCTTCCCAACTCTAACCCAGATTGATATATGGTGAAATGAATTCATCTTGATTGTAACCACTCATAAAAATGCTAGCTAGTTATAGTAAATTTTTTAGTTAGTTGCATGTCTAGCTCTAACACTAACAATTCAACCAAAATCATTCTGCTCCCTTCTTCCCAACTCTAGCTAACCCAGATTGATATATGGTGAAATGAATTCATCTTGATTGTAACCACTCATAAAAATGCTAGCTAGTTATATCTGTATTATTATTTTTAAATGACTAGTTAAGTTACAAATGGATATTTATAAAACCATATTGGACAATTTATAAGAGAAGTTGTTGTAAAAACTATATATACTGGCCTTCTTACTCTTTAGATAACTACTTGAGTGGCAAGGTCCCTCACTTATTCCCCTTCCCCGTTTCCTCTGTTTGATTTATAAAAATAAAAAAATTAAAAAAATATAAAAAAAAGAGTTATTTTATTCTTTTTATAATTTTATGATTGAGTTGACTGGTCCACTTCCACCTTTGAGAATACCCCTCTCCCAATTAATGGCCATTGATGAAGACTAGCACTTGATAAGTATTATAAATTATAATTGAGTGGAGTAGCCACTTCCAAATGTTGGTAGCTGCTAGCTAGTGCCCTCATCACACGTTCACACACATTCTCTCCCCCTACTGATCTTACCTTTGGCCTTTTTCTCTCTTAAATACCCAACTGTCGGCCTTACCCAGGTCAAGGTTTTGTAGGCCTAGTTGAGCAAATTCCTCTGCACGCTGGGTCTCTATTTATAGAAAAACGAGCTTGAAACCCGTGCAATGCACGGATCATTTTTAAAAATGACAGAAAGGAAAAAAGTAATAATAATTAGTGGATGCATAAATGATAGAAAAAAAAAAAGTGATGAAAATTAAAACGTAGGGGTTTTAAAACATATTTATTTTGTTCAATGAATTGTTTTATTTTGTATTCATCAAAACAATGATTTTGCCCACTTTGCTCGGTATATTTTTTGGAATGTTCAGAATTATATGAATTTTATTTATATTGAAATATAATAAGCGTCACGCTAGCAATATCGGAGATTCATGCTAATTTTCTATTAATGTTTTGATAATCAAAATTTAGGTTTTCTTGCTAGTTTTTATGTTAATATACTTATTTAATTTTCAACTACTCTTATGAGAACAAAGATTTTTACATGTTTTAATTTATATTGTTCGCGAAAATTTTTGGTTGAGTTGTTTTTCATTTGAATGTTTTATGGGATTTTTTTTGTTTGTTTGATTGTATGGTTTACTAAACATATTTTGGAAGTAATTTTTCTGCCCTTTTTTTTTTTTTTTTTTTTGAAGGAAAATTTTCTGCTTTTAAAAGCAAAACAAATCCAAATTTTATTTGATTGTTGTACAAAAAATGCATTGAACTAAATGTGAGAGGATTTATTTGGTTGTATTAAATGTTGAGAGAAATATTTGGTTTTATTTTGTATTTAAATTATACCTGTGGGAAAAATTTTTTAACATGTTTTTAATTTATATGAATTAAAATAAAATTAAGTGTCCTGTATTTTAATTCATTTGAATATTTTATGGATTTTTTTTTTTTTTTTTTTTGAGTGATAATCTTCTGGTATTGTTTAAAAGAAAACAAAACTTTATTTGATTGTTGTCTAGAAATAGCAACATTTTTTTTTTTTTTTTTGGAAACACCAAATATGTGGTAATTAAGCAATAAACCTAATGTGAAATGTTTTATTTGATTGCATTAAATGTTGAGTGAAAGATTTTGTTTTATTTTGTATTTTTTTTTTTAAAAAAAAAAAAAAAAACAGTATTTTTTTTGAATGTTTAGAAGTATATGTATTTTATTTTTTATTTTTTATTTTTTGAACATTTTGACATTCATCATCAACAAACTTATCTATAGCGTAAAGACTCTTAAAAAAACAAAAGCGTTACGCTCTAAGTACTAAGAGCACGAAATTTTTGCAAACCATATAAATTAAAACATGTAAAAATCTTTCTATTCATAGGAGTAGTTTAAAATTAAATAAGTATATTAACATAAAAAACAGCAAGAAAACCTAAATTTTGATTATCAAAACATTAATAGAAAATTAGCATGAATCTCCGATATTGCTAGCACGACGCCTATTATATTTCAATAGAAATAAAATTCATATAATTCTGAACATTCCAAAAAATATACCGAGCAAAGTGAGCAAAATCATTGTTTTGATGAAAACAAAATAAAACAATTCATTGAACATTTAACGCAATGAAATAAATCGTTGCACATATTGTTCAATACTTAATTATTATATTTTTGGTGTTTCAAAAGAGTTTATGTTTTTCTTTCTGCATAACAATGAAATTAATTTTGGCAATCTTTTACTTAATAGTAAAAAAGACACTTCCAAAAACTGCCTTAAATTTTGATTAAATCACAAAAAAAAAAAAAAAACTCATAAAACATTCAAATCATGAACAATTCAACAAAAAATTTTTACAAACAAAACATAAACATATTCAAATCTCCTTCCAAACGTAGATCGGAAACATGTTAAAATGAAAGAAGTTTAAAAAAAAATAGCAAGAAGAAAATCTTGATTTTGATTATCAACGCGTTAATAAAAAATTAGCATAAATCTTCGATATTATTATTAGTGTGATACCTATTATATTTCAATAGAAATAACATTCATATAAAACTGAACATTCTAAAAAATATAGAGATCAAAGTGAACAAAATATCTATAGTAATCTTTTGAGTGTTCCAAAAGAGTTGTGTTCGATTGAAGAACAACTCAACCATAAAACAATCAAATGAAGAACTTAACCAATAATTTTCACAAACAAAGCATAAACATATTCAAATCTCCACACAAACATAAAGCAAAGCATGGCACGTACAAATAAACTTTCTCAAAAAACAAACATAAAGATAATCAAATAAATTTATGCTCTCCTTTCACAAACAAAAGAAAAACAAATTTATATTTCCACCAAAACGTAGATTCAGATCGAGAAATAAACATAAAGATAATGAAATAAATTTATGCTCTCCTTTCACAAACAAAAGAGAAACAAATTTATATTTCCACCAAAACGTAGATTCAGATCGAGAAATAAACATAAAGATAATGAAATAAATTTATGTTTCTTTTGCTTTTAAAAGAAGAAAAAAGCACTTCCAAAACATGTCTGAAAATTGGAGTAGATCAAACAAACAAAACAAAAAATCTCCATAATACATTCAAAGTGGTTAAAAAAAAACAAAACAAAACAAAAGTATTTACTTGAATGTTGTTGCTAGTGACTATTAAAGAAGGAAGCACCATAAATTTTGCCCTATGTTTTGCCTTCAAGAGCAGACTCATGGACTTAAAAGGCTCTGGCATGCACCCTTTTTAAATGTAAAAAGAGAGAGGTAGAAATCAAAGAGAATTTAATGATAGATTTAATTTGACCTTTTTTTTTTCTTTCTATTCAACGTATTAGGCATATTAAACTCATTGTATTCCTAACATGAATTAATTTAGTTAATTTAATGGCCTTAGAGGACCGGTTTTTAACTTAAAGGACCGGTTTAATGTTTAAAAATTAAATAACCATAATTATCTTACATTAATTATAGTCACTTAATAATGAAATTCATATAAGGAAACGTTTTGAAATAAACTCTTGGAATAATGAAACCGCCTAAACCTAAACGGAAAACTATTAAACCATATTAAAAAAATAGGAGAAACACTAAATGGTTAATAGAAAGAGTTAAGAAGACACTTAAAAAATTAAAAAATTTAAAACCGGTTATGCTTTTAAAAAGTATGAGTTCAAGACACGTGTCGCAATTCTAAGCTCTCTCTGAGCCAAAACTCGGCTTTTATATATATATATGATTATGATAGATAAGAAAATACAAATGTCAATGTGGTTATCAAATTTCCAAGATTTGATCACAACCAAACCTAAATGAAAAACATATATTGTAACATCTCATTTGGTTAAAAGGGTGGTTGTCAACCATCTTTTTTTTTAAAAAAAAAAAATTATATATATCATAATTTTATTGGTGTTGATGTAATATTTTATGGTTTTTGTAAAAAAAAAAGAAAAAAAAGAACAGAAATTAAGGAGAGATCTATTTATTACCCAAACAACTTATTGTAAATTGGTATAACCAAGCTGATTTATTTTACAGTTTTTAACCAAAAAAAAAAAAAAAAAAAAACTCTTGTTCAGTTCAGGAACCACAAATCGATAAATTTGGTTGTCTGGTCTGGAGTGTTAAAAACCTGCCAGGCGTGCAAACAGATCGAAATCCAACAAAGTACGTGGTGCCACAAGGCCAGCCGGTCAACAGTACATATGTCAACTGCAAGCGACCCACGTGTCACTACCACAATCTCTCTTTCAACCGCTACAATGGCGACCGGGAAACCTGGAATCGCCACTCGCCCACTTACTCTCTAACGGTCCTCCCTTCCCTACTACTATGCTTTGGTTTTAGTCTCTTAGATATCTCACATACATTTGCTTTGTCTTTAAAGTTGTTATCTTTAGCTTTTTGATTCTTGCTCATATTGATATCTTTCATCTGGGTTTTGTGAATTTTGATCTGCATTCTTTGGAGAGTCGAAAAGCTGGCCATGAAGACTTGTTTGGTTCCTTGGAAAGTCTGAGAAATGGTGGGCTAGAGTTTTCTTGGATCGAGTGCTTTGACAGTTGGGAAAGAGGACAGCTGGTTCTTGCTGTCTGGCCTTTGGGGTTTGTCTAAAAATGGGATTCCTTTTTTTTTTTTTTTTGGTGAATTGTGAGCAATGGGTATAGTTTGAAAGAGTTGGTTTTTTGGGAAAATCTGGAGTCCAGCTAAGGACACATTTTTGGAGCTCTTTCTTGTTTTGCTTTGTGGCTGTGATTAATGGATTGAGTTCTTTATGGGTTGGGAACGACAATGGCTCCAAAGACTGAGTTCTCGCCTCAGATAACCGGAAGGATGGTGGGTGCTTGAAGGGAACTAGCGTGTCTGCCATGGAGGATCAGAATAACGCTGATGATATGTTGGGAAGCTTGATCCAAATGAATACTGGAAAACCCCCGAGAAACTTCTCCCTTATGCGGCATTGCAGCAGCTCTACTTTTTTGGCTGAATCTGTGAGTAAAATCCCTTTTCATCCACCTTTTTTTTTTTTGGCAGCGAATTGGGCTTGCCTTTTAATGATTAGCTTAGACTGATTGTCCATAAAAAAGTTTGCACCTTGATACCGATTGTGAATTCGTGCTGCAAGATGGCCAATATCTTTGTATGCAGATTTACAAGGGAGGATGGCTTCTAATTCTGCAATGTGCTTTATCAGGAAAGGAAATGTGTTCTTGCTGATGGCTATAGGGGGTTTCCTAGATTGATATCATTGGAGTAATATGGTATATTTTAGACGGATTTACATTTGGCACAAGTTAGGGATTGTTTTGGGCACATTATCCGTATCATTGTGTTAAGTTTCAATTCCAAAACGCCAAATAAACCATAATTTTGCAGTGACTCTGTTGAACATTGGGTTCTCAATGTAAAATTTTAGTGGTCCAGGTTAGTGAGTATTTCAAGAAAATACACTTTCTAGCACCATCTAATTGTGTCTACCTGTTTTATAATCAATTTACAGGAGGGGGGAAAAAAAAAAAAACCCAAAACTAAAATTTCCATTTGAGAAAAGTAGTCATAGTGGAAACACCAGTAAGTGCTGTTCTTGATGCTCCTATACTTATTTTGGCTATGGCTTTCTTCATATTCTTGAGATGCGAGTTTCTAAGAAATAAGCTGGTGTCTTGAGCATAAGCCTATTAATATGATCTTCATTTAGTTATATCAGTAATCTTACATTCTACGAATCAGCAAAACACAATATTTCGACCCAAAGTGCATGCTGCAAGTGCTAATTGGTTTATCGCAGTGTTAGAGGATAGCATCCCATTCAGATCATTACAGATCCTTCTATAAGAAATTACATTCCATTCTTTGGTGAAGTTGATGCCATAATCTCCTATATTTAATCTGGAGCAAGAACCCGAATGCATCTTCTATCGTCCTCTCTTTCATCTGCTCTCTATGTCTGTTTTGTGTTTCGATGTGTATGCATGCACATGCATTCAGATTGGGTTAGGTGGAATATAAACTGTTTAATTAATTGGTGCCAGGCTTTGAAAAGTGGAGTTTATATCTTCCTATGCCCCCATATTTTTCATGGTAGACTTTCACTAATTATTTCCCTGTGCTGATTTATTGTAGGAATTAGATATTGGGATTATAGGCTTGAAGTCACCACCAGATGAGAAATCTGGATTTTTACCTATATTTCGTTCTGGAAGCTGTTCTGAGAAAGGACCAAAACAGTACATGGAGGATGAGTACATCTGTGTAGATAATCTTCATGAACATCTTGGCATAGCTGCAGAATTCTCTTCTCCTGGTGCATTTTATGGGGTCTGTAACTTGCTGTTAGATAAGTGTACATCAATTATATACATGAAACAGGTTAATAGTATTATGACGGAATAAGTTTCCTAGCAATATATCCAAAAAAAAACCTTAATAATTATCTCTGGTACATTTGGATCCTGGTTTGCCAATGCTCACATTCTTTTGCCGAACAGAATGAGATTAACCATCCTGTCATGACTGTTTATTTGACATTTTCTTTTTATTTATAAATTGACAACTGTAAGCTATGTGATGGTGAATGCCTGCCCCCTCCCAAATTCCTGCCCTTCCATTGATTGAACCCAAGACACATCACTTGGCTATAAATTGACTACTTTTAGCATGTATTTATCATCTTTCCCAGAAGTTGGTCATGTCGAACCTTTTAGGGCCCACGCAACAAGGAGCATCTATATACAATTCCTCAATCACTCTACATGTTAATTGACAGATTGAGGTCGTCTTCTTGTGTTTCTTTTTATTTCTACAGGTGTTTGATGGTCATGGCGGTAAAGATGCTGCATCATTCATTAGAAAGAATATACTCAACTATATTGTTGAAGACTCCCATTTTCCATCTGGCATAAGAAAGGCTGTTAAGAGTGCTTTTGTGAAGGCTGATCATGCATTTGCAGATGCTGCTTCTCTTGATAGTTCTTCCGGCACCACGGCTTTGACTACCTTAATCACAGGAAGGTTAGGAACTGTACTACTTCACATCTACCTGTCACTATTGCATGTAAAATTGGTTAACACAGCATGATAAGGATTTGTTCTACTTTTATGATGTTTACTTTATTGCAGCACCATGCTAATTGCTAATGCCGGGGATTCTCGAGCTGTGTTGGGCAAACGGGGAAGAGCAATCGAGCTTTCCAAAGACCACAAACCCAACTGCACCTCTGAAAGACTAAGAATTGAGAAACTGGGCGGTGTCATCTATGATGGCTACCTCAATGGTCAACTATCAGTGGCACGTGCTCTCGGAGACTGGCATATAAAGGGGTCTAAAGGTTCAAAGTGCCCCTTAAGCTCTGAGCCAGAGTTGGAGGAGATTGTCCTGACAGAAGAAGATGAGTTTTTGATAATGGGTTGTGATGGGTTGTGGGATGTGATGAGCAGCCAGTGTGCAGTTACAATGGTGAGGAAGGAACTAACGGCGCATAATGATCCTGAGAGGTGTTCAAGGGCACTTGTCAAGGAGGCACTCCAACGCAACACCTGCGATAATCTGACAGTTGTAGTGGTCTGTTTCTCCCCAGATCCACCTCCTAAGATTGAAATTCCTAGATCCCACAAGAGGAGGAGTATATCAGCTGAAGGGCTGGATCTTCTCAAGGGTGTCTTGAACGGTATATGAACAACATTTTCTGACGGCTTGTATAGACCAAAAGCGGTGTGTTATACCCTCTTTCATTGGGGGATTTTTCTGTACACCTGCTGCGGCTGGACTCTGCTGATTTATTTCAAAAATCATTATGTACATTTGAGATGCTTCGTATCACTCTGAATTTTTGAGCTTTTTTCTCTTTTAGAAATTTTGATGTGTACCACCACTGTCCTTCAAAAATCCTTGTCACTATTTTCAGCCTGCTTCCACAAGTGCTATAGTTCTAACAACTAATCGTACTTGGAACTTCAAAGATTTGAAGTCTTGTGAAGACCACCGGTGGTGTTGGTCTATTGTCTTCGAATTGGGGAGGAGGTAATAGGTGATCAAGTCATTAGACATTAATATAATATTATAGAAGTTAATCATAATATTAAATGGGTTAAACTCTTCAATTTTAATTTCTTAATTTTATAAATTAAGATTTGATACTCATTCAAAATCAAATATTGCACTGTTATGCTCTGCAGCATCCACAACACATCCAGAGCCACAAGCAAAACAAATAAATAAACCACTTACAACAAAAAATAATAATAATAATAAAAAAATAAAAATAAAAACCAATATATGAAAGGGATTTTTTGCACAAAGAAGAAGAAGGGGAATGGGGCAAAAACTTTCAAAGCAATTTTGCTGGAAAATAGTTTTTGAATTTCATCTTCAGTCACCCCTTTTTTACAACCACTTCCAGATTTCAACTCCACAATTATCACCAATCGCTTGATTGCTTCCACCACCCTTCCATAAGATACTGCATTTTCTCTCCTATGGGCCTCAACTAAATCTTCAAATCCACCATTGTTGCAAGCCATATCTCCAATGGGTCAAACAACCTTAACTGTGTCGAAAAAGACTTTAGAAGAAGAAGAAGAAGAAGAAGGGGAATATGTCGAAATATACTTTAGAAGAAGAAGAAGAAGCAGGGGAATGGCCGAATGGTTGTTTTAATCTCAACCGTTGGTTTTTTTTTTTTTTTGTTCTATTTAATCTCAACCATTGGTTGTTTTAACCGCACAGTGCTGTAGTTAAAAAAAGCTGGATCCCCGCACTCTCTGAGAGTCTCGCACACACATGTCGACCCTAAAAGAGATCCTAACCCGGCGGCCCGTTGCGGCGACAATACGGCTCACAGTCCCGGCCGGCGGGGCGCGCCCCGCACCACCGGTGGGACCTGCGCTGGGGCAGTATCGGCTGAACCTGATGGCGTTCTGCAAGGACTTCAACGCACGAACCCAGAAGTACAAGCCCGACACGCCCATGGCCGTGACCATCACAGCCTTCAAGGACAACACCTTCGAGTTCACAGTCAAGTCCCCCTCCGTAACGTGGTACCTCAAGAAGGCCGCTGGGGTCGAGTCCGGCAGTAGCCGGCCTAGCCACGAGGTGGCCTCCACCATCACGCTTAAGCACGTCTACGAGATCGCCAAGGTCAAGCAGTCCGATCCCTATTGCCAGTACATGCCCTTGGAGTCTATTTGCAAGTCCGTCATTGGGACCGCCAACACTATGGGGATTAAGGTTGTCAAGGAATTGGATTGACAACGTTAAAGTTCTGTTCTTTTGATGGGGTTTGTCAGTCCCTTGTCTTTTCAATTTTTGTTTAAAAATTAGCTTGAAGTTGTGGTGATGGACTTGTGGGTTGTTGTAGTTGCCTTAAATTGTTGTAATTTGAATTTTGTGCTAATGAGTATTAGGGTCTTGCACGATTTCTTGATAATAAGAAATGGAAGCACTTACTTGGATATGAAACAACAATGATTGGCTCAGAAATGAAAACCTTTACCATTTTTTTTCATCTATGTTAATGCGAATGCTTTCTTTAGTCATTAACCATTAAGACAAAGTTTACTCAATTGAATGAATTGTGGCTTACATATGGATGTAAATCAAGCTGCGTTTATGAACTAAAGTTTGAAAACTTGTGAAATCATATCGATGTTTTTGGACATTAATGATTGATGGTGAGAGATTCTTCTGTCTTAAAATTTTTGAATTGCTTTTATATGATTGTTTCATCTAGAGTTGAGGAGTCTGGGTAGCCTATTCTTGTTGAAATAGCTCGAGTTATGTTATCTACTGGGTCTTAAGTATTTATTATCAAATAGAAGCTGCAATATGCTTAGATGTGGGTGAAATTCCCATTACCCATTACATGTAAGAGGAGTGAAGAAGAAGAAAGTAATTGAGCTAATGAGTGTAGCACATAATGTTAGGTTTTTGTTGCATTTTTGGAATGGGATGTGGTATATATGCAGAGATCAGGTTCAATAGTAGTTGCTAGCCTTGTCCTACTGAGAGTGCATGAGTCCACAGCAGTGCTGAGTGTCTGACTGCAAAGTGAATTTCGAATGGCAAACCTAGTCCGTCATTCTCCTGTCTGGTTTAATAAATTTTAGTACATCGTCGATGTTGCTTGAATTTTGGATAGCCATGACTTGAGCTTTTGGATTATGTTATAAAGCTTGCAATGTCAGATTTATGGGAATGAAGGTGGTAATATTGGGGAGCATGTCCAACAGTGAAAGAATGGTTATTTCTATTGTGTGCTTAGGTTTGCATAGAGATAAACCACATTACCTGTTGACTTCAATTAGATGGGTTCTATGCTTTAGCCAGATGTCTTTGGAAACTTATTCGTTTGGCCTGTAGTTCTTGGGTTTAGAATCATGGGTTTTGTTGCTTCGCCTTGATTTGCATCTGTAGACATATAGTATGTTAGAACGAGCCCTTCAATTATTATTATTATTTTTTTTTTTTTATGTAAATGGTTTTGCCCCTTATTTTTATGAGTTTTACTAATATTTAAGTTGCTTGTAATGCTTGGCAAGCATGAACAAGCCTTGGCTACTAGAATTCAATGATGAAATTTGTTTGGTGCCAGTATCCAGCAACCATGAAGTTGATTCGGTACCTAGGTGCATAGGCCATAGCCGTGTGTTTACTTTAGAAATAGCCTGAGCCAAGCTGGAAAAATTGCAGGGTTATCCAATATCCAGTGACTTCATGCCAAAACATTAACTGTTGTTGTGTATATGCATATTTAGGTATGTTTGTTAGTGTTTTGGGATTACTTCTTGTTTTAAGTTTGAAAAAGTGTTATGACATAACATAAAGGTTAACACTGACCACTGATTTCTAGAGGAATCCACATCTGAGAAAGTGTTTTATATGAATTGTGCCTGCATATTTTGAGAAACCTAGACAGATGCTGAGCTCTACTTGTGAAAAAAACTCAGAGAAACCAGATTGGCCCCACAGCTCAAAATACTTTTACAACAAGAGAAGAAGACATATTTAGAAAAAAAGTGTTTTGAATCTTAGATTGATTGTTAATGTATTTATTTATTATTGGAAAACAAAAGGCAAGACAAAAACACAAATAAACATACAATACATGCCTCTAATTTTCATGCTTTGCATCATTGGTCGGATCTGACGTAGTCGTGTTCATTTGTCTTAACTTTGTAACAGTGCAAACAGTGTGATTACGATGTCCAGAAACAATAAACAAAGTTGTGGTAAAGAATGAATCAAAGGTCAAATCTTCTGAAACTTTAGATATAATTTTTAATTTTCTGTTTAATTTATTGATGCATGATAAGAAATTGTGGCCACATTTATCATTATTCCTCTTTACCCATGGTTAATAACCACATGTGAATGGCTGAGTTTCAGTCGGATGGAAGTGATTGCCTAACTTCTGTCCCCTTATTATTGGCTTAATGAGGATGACTTGGATCATTCTAACATTTAGGTAACCGCTTTTATCATATCATAGTGAATGTGTATGCATTATCGTATATTTAAAGTTTTCTTGGGAGAATGTGTCACACGTTATGCTGATTATCTTGTTTTTCTTGTGATGTAATAATGGAGATAAATTCCTTCTTATAGATCTCAAAAAGTTATATGAAATTAAATTTTAAAAATAGAGCTTCAAATAAACACTGAGCTTATAGCTTAAACATTATTAAGTTAAGGATTATAAACTTAATTTTTAGGTTTATTTACATGATAACTTTGCCTTTAGAAACAGAATAATGCCCTGTCAAGCACATTTTGTTACGTTTTTTTCACTAAAATTGTATCTCAAGTCTTTAACAATACTACAGTTAAAGACTTGGTTGGTTGGGATGGAGCTTTAATTGGAATTGAATTGGGTTGGAATGGAAACACGTGTCTTATAAGGGTTTGGCTTTTTTTTCTAGATATAAGGGTTTGGC
Organism: Corylus avellana; assembly: GCF_901000735.1. Lineage (NCBI taxonomy): Eukaryota > Viridiplantae > Streptophyta > Magnoliopsida > Fagales > Betulaceae > Corylus > Corylus avellana. Next base: position 186,558 of record NC_081542.1, on the reverse strand, counting down.
TTGGGTGCTATAAAATCCGTCTTGTAATTAGACGCAATTCAAAGAGTTTAATTTTAACTAAAACTAGACCCGAATTGGTTAGTTTGTAAGTTGAAAACACTAAATTTCTTTGAAAGTTGTATATCTTAATATACTTGTAATATTGATCTTAATAAACTCTTTCCAGTCTTCTCTTTCAAATATTTTTTTGTTCCCAATTTGAACCTGTTGAAGACGATTAAAGATGGATAATTGTTTTGAAATAATATATATATTTCTGAGAATTATGTAATACTAACTTATAACCTGTGCAATGCGCGAGATTCTTCCTTGCAATTTAATTATAAAATTAAAAAACATTATAATTGTACTTTTCATAAGTATTATGAAATTTACTTTTCATAATTGCAATAGGAAAACTTGAATTTTGCTTAATCAAAATATTAATGTAAAATTAGAAAGAATCTCTAATATTGTTGGTGTAATACTTATTAGATTTCAACACAAATAAAACTCAAAATTATGAACATTCGAAAAGTACTTTGGTTGTAGAAAAAAATATGCGCGAGATTTTTTGTTATAGTTTAATTTCAAAATTTAAACACATCTCTATCGAACTTTTCATTATAAGTTGTAAAAATAAAAAATTAAATTAAATTAAATAATAAATAAATAAACATTGACGCCCTTTTAAATAAAAAAACATACTAAATGTTATACATCAATATATTACTCAACATAATGACACACAATCATACACAGAATATTGTATAAATGTATAAGTCGCATAAAATTTTACTATATATCATAAGGCCTTTAACTTTAGTTAGTTTAATCCATATAAATTAAAACATGTTAAAATCTTTGTTCCCGTATGTATAGTTTAAAATGAAAAATATAAAGCAGAAAAAAAAATAGCGAAAAGAAAACTTGGATTGTGATTATCAAAGCATTAATAGAAAATTAGTAACAATCATTAATATTATTAATGTTATACTTATATATTTCATACAAATTATAAAACCCATATAATTATGAGCCTTAAAAAAAGTACATAGCAAAATAATAATAAATATTTCAGTCAACAATGCAATCAAATAATCATTTCACATTATATTTAATCTTAATTATCTCTTAGGTGTTTCGAAGTTCATTTTTTGTATAATAATCAAATAAATTTTTGCCTTCTTTTTCTTTCAAAAGCATAAAAAAATTAAAAATAAAAATAAAAAAAACATAAAAAGTACTTAAAAAAAATATTTGAAAATCCGGATAAATTATACAAATAAACAAAAAATCTCATAGGTAAAAAGGCCCCGGACAAATATCAAATAAGAAGCATGTTATATCAAACAATTAACGATTTTATAAATTAATGGACACTAAGCAAAAATAAGCCCCAAGATGCTCATTGTGGTTTCACACTTTGGTTTGGACATCGAATATATAATTGCTCATAAGATGCTAATCATATGTATGTGTGTGTGTATATATATATATATATAATAAAGATTATTTTTGCTAATGAAATCAAAAATAAATATCTAATCATTATGTCGAGAAAAAATCCGACAATCTATACAATTATATATTTAAAAAAACAAAAATAATGCAATGAATTTTTTTTCTATTTTGTTTCTACATCCAATCATTCATCTAAGTCAACTATAACATACAATATTATGTAACTTATGTTATATACATATTAAAGTGATTAAACCATAATAATACATAATTTGATTTGTATTATTTGTTTTCTTATTTGATTTTGATATTAATAATATTTAATTTATTGAATAATTTATATATGAAAAACTCTTTAAATATAATTAAGCATCATTAATTACGTTAAATTAATGAACCTATTTTTAAAATAAAAATCGGTTCACTCTTAAAAAACTAGTTTACATATTATGCTTTAAAAATGGATTTAGTATTAAAATTTACATCACATGTCGCAATATTAAGACATTATAAGAGTGATTCAGCCTTTATATATATAATATATATGATTATTAGCGTAATACAGTTCCAACAAAGAAGTCTGTTTCAATGGTGTGGAGGAATAATGACGGGTCTTAATTTGCCTTCTCGGACCCTCCACGATTCCACCTACTTGGTCCCCATTTTTTTGATTTTACCCTCCGACACGGCGACCCCATTCTAAGCAAAGCCCACCTCATTTGCCCATCTCTCTCTCTCTCTCTCTCTCTCTCGCCCTCGCTCTTCAAATATCGACAGGAAACTGAGCAACCTCCTCCCAGAAAGTCATCCTCAAACTCAATCGATCCCATAATTTCAAAGGAACAATCTTTGTTGGTCCCCATCAATTGGCTCCGATCTCTCAACCTTAAATCCCAGGTAGTATCTGAATTCTGAAACAATTCGAGAAAAAACATCATGGTATTTGAGAAGGAAGCGAGCTCATCCGCACATGTCCTAAAAATCCCACCTTTTCCGGGAGAGGACACCCCTCTCCTGGCCAAACCGGGCCACCGCCACCTCTCCTCCCAGCCCAAAACCTTCGCCAACGTCTTCATCGCCATCGTCGGCGCAGGCGTGCTTGGCCTTCCCTACACCTTCAAGAGGACCGGCTGGCTCATGGGCTCCCTCATGCTCTTCGCCGTCGCCCTCCTCACCTACCACTGCATGATGCTCCTCGTCCGCACCCGTCGCAAGCTCCAGGACCCTCTCGTCCTGGGCCTCTCCAATCTCTCCTCCTTCGGCGACCTCGGCTTCGCCGTCTGTGGGCCCCTCGGCCGCATCTCCGTCGACGTCATGATCATCCTCGCCCAGGCAGGATTCTCCGTCAGCTACTTGATTTTCATATCAAACACTCTCTCTCATCTTTCGGATTCCTCGTCCACGACTCGAATTCTGGGTTTGACCTCAAAGTCGTGGTATCTCTGGGGTTGTTTTCCGTTCCAGTTGGGTTTGAACTCGATTCCCACGCTGACCCATTTGGCTCCCTTGAGTATTTTCGCGGATGTGGTGGATTTGGGTGCCATGGGAGTGGTGATGGTGGAGGACATCTCGCTTTTTCTTCAGCGCAGACCTGCTTTGCAGGCCTTTGGGGGTTTATCTGTTTTCCTTTACGGTCTGGGTGTGGCTGTGTATGCATTTGAAGGGATAGGAATGATTTTGCCGTTGGAATCAGAAACCAAAGACAAGGACAAGTTTGGAAAGGTCTTGGGATTGTGTATGGCTTTCATTTCTCTGCTGTACGGATCATTTGGAGTTCTGGGTTACCTTGCTTTTGGTGAAGAAACCAAAGACATAATCACCACCAATCTCGGCCAAGGATGGATTAGCACTTTAGTCCAGTTGGGGCTGTGTGTGAACCTGTTCTTCACCTTGCCGCTGATGATGAACCCGGTCTATGAGGTGATTGAGCGGCGCTTCTGTGGCTCTAGGTACTGCATATGGCAGAGGTGGGTGGTCATTTTGGGAGTGAGCTTGTTAGCTTTGTTGGTGCCTAACTTTGCAGATTTCTTGTCCCTGGTTGGGAGCAGCGTGTGTATTGTTCTGGGCTTTGTGTTGCCAGCTCTGTTTCATTTGCTGGTGTTTAAGGAAGAGATGAGTTGGATTGGGATGGTTTTGGATGGGGCTATTGTGGTTTTGGGGATCGTTATTGGAGTCACTGGAACCTGGTCTTGTGTAATGGAGATTCTTGCACCCAAAGCCTGATTATCACCCGATCTGCTAGCTAGTGTGTCTTCTATTTGCATGCCCTGTTGTAGATTAATGTTTATTGTTGTAATGAAGGATTAGTTTCAGATTTTGAGCCTTCGTTTGGGGGCCAATGATGATGATCATCATCATTTATTCATATTTATGCTATCAATCTTAATCTAAGAGGATTGAGATAATTAGTCAAGTTTGAAACTCTCTAAATTCGTTATAAAACCCAGTCTCTCAAGAGTTTCTTTATAATTCACACGTGGGCTATTAATTCTTCCAACATGAGACTAGTCAATTTGAGCCGTACCCCACTGATTTCAGACATTTCAATGTCAATTTGAAGGTATGCAGTACAACCCTGAGCTTATTCTTTTCTCACCTTTTGAAATGTTTTTCCTTGCTTTCCTCAGTAATTGCTTTTTTGTTTTTCTTTCCTTCCAATAACAGGGGATATCAGATATCTAGACCCAGGAATAGGAATGAATGAAAAGGAAAACAATCAACAGATAGGTGGAATGGCTTATGTACGTATTGAACTGAAAACTTTATACCTTGAATCCAAAAGGGTAAAAAAAATAAAAAGACACTGACATTAATATGGAAAGAATGCAGGATACTACTCCATGTAAAATAAATGGAAGTTTATTAACTCGATCTCTTTCCAATTGAGTTGGCATTCCAAGTGGCATTTACTACGCCATGTAAAATAAATCTACATAATGTTCAATGAATTTCAACGTACGTCTTTATCTGTCATGATTATAGCAACAAAATTTTATTTGGATCTCTATCTAAAAATGTAAACACCAAAAACATATATATCACTTCCATGTCACCGGTGGAGTGTACATCAATCTTTGGATTTTATTTATTTATTTATTTTTTTGACAAAGAGAATGGCAATTTAAGAGCTCATAGGCATTAAAGATTCTAATAGACTCTTAGGGGCCCGTTTAGTTCACGAAATAAACCCTTAAAATGGAATGGTTATTCCTGTAGAATAGTAATTTTTTTGTTTGGTAAGGGTCTATTTTTAAGAATAGTGATTCCTGTGAGAATCACTAATCCTTTATACATAGGAATAGTCATTCCTCTAAAAAAAATAAGAGGAATGACTATTTCTGGGGACAAGGATAAGACTTTCTGAAGAAAAAAAAAAAAGTTCTCTTAAACTTAACAAATAAAAATAAATAAATAAATAAAAGCAAATAAAAAAAAAATCATGTGGGTGGTCAGCCACCCATATAAGGCCCCAGGGTTGTAGCGCCACTCTCGAAGGGCCTCGCAGTGGACCAACGAGGCCCTCTGGAGGTGGCCAAGGCCACCCCCAGTGAGATTCCAGGGTGGCCTAACCACCCTGATTCACATCGGAGGTGGCCGCGACCACACCCAGAGGTCCCCAGGGGTGGTTGTGGCCACCCCCGATGGTACTGAGGGTGGCCGCGACACCCCAAAGAGCCACGGTGAGGTCCTCCGCACCACCCTCAATGCATGTTGTGGGTGGCCGGCCACCACATGTTCAACATTTTTTAAAAAAAAAAATTACATGGACTTTTTAATAAGTCTAGTTCAATTTTAATTATGAAATATATGTTCATTTCAAATTAAAGAATTTGAATAATTATTTCATTTCAATCTCTTCTATTCCCAATAATACTTATTCATTTTTCTAATCATTCTCAATTCCGTGGTTCAACGCATCATGAACTAACTTTTTTTAAAAAAAAAAATTAAAATTAAAATGTGTTTTCAAAGCCTGAACCTTAATAAAGAGAGTAAGTGGAATGCATAGGTTGGCAGCATGTCGTTTTCCAGTTTCCGGTAGGTTGTTCATATCCACATATTTTTACTTTCTAAAAGTGAAACAACAGCCTATGTCCCCACATCATCTTTTTTCTCTGATAAATCTTTGTCCTATCCAAATTAATGAAGAGTGGGGATATTAATCTGTTTTTTCTCCATCAATTGCTTAGTAGACCGCCTCGTCTGGCCTGTTTTGAAGGTGGCCTGTGCTGTGCCCTACTGACTTTCACACGCCCAAGAAAAGAATCATGATATTTAATATTTAATAAATCAATAAATATCCACATTCATGAATCATGATATTTGTATGATATTTGTTTTATGGGCCAACATCAATAGCCCAGTTTGAGTTTTATGGGCCTCAGAACCCAGTTAATGACCCACATGTGGGCCGCCGTCATGAATGAAGCCCGATTCACAATAAGAGAAGAAGCTTTAGATATACGGATAAGAACGCAGGTGGCGGACGCGCATCATTGCCAACAGGCAACAACCACCGATCAACTCCTCCAATGCAATTTTGATCTCTTCACTCCACCTAATTGCTTTTTCATTGTTTTCTATGTTTTCAGATTTTTTGGAATAAACTAATTAACATTTTTCATCCAAATTATTCAGATTTTTTTTTTTTTGTCTTTAATATTTATTAGATCCTTAGTTTTTAATGGAGAAATTGTTAAATTGATCTCTATGGTGTGACCTTGTATCAAATAAATTCATGTGGTATGTAATGTCTCTGCAATAAAAATAATTCCTCGTTTAAATTTCAGCCATTTTTCAACAGAATTCTAATGAAATTACATTTTTACCTCCAAAAAATTGGTTTGGGATGCCACCCCCTTCTAGCCTGTTATATGGTTGGTTGACCAAACCACCTCAAACTATTTTTTTTCTTTTTCTTTTTCTTTTGTTATTATTTCTAATTTTTTTCACCAAAAAAAAAAAATTAATAATTTCCTAAAGATTCTGTCAAGAAAATGATCGAAACTTGTACAGATAGATATTTTGTTATAAAGGGAAATCACAGGTATTTATAAATCATTTTGAAACTACAGTGATTTATTTGTTGTTTGATTATTTATCACCTATTAAAATGACAAAATAATTGTTAAATATCAATAACTTCAAAAGAAGAAAAAAGGTGAGAATAAAAGAGAAAGAAAAAGAGAAGCAAAAGAAAAAGACTCATCAGGTGGGAGGGG
>NC_081542.1:175239-179793 GCF_901000735.1 Corylus avellana | reverse complement strand
AATAACTTCAAAAGAAGAAAAAAGGTGAGAATAAAAGAGAAAGAAAAAGAGAAGCAAAAGAAAAAGACTCATCAGGTGGGAGGGGGGAGCCAAAGAGGAAGGTGTCAAGGGGGAGGAAAGAAAAAGAGAAAAAAGTGGAGATAGAGGGTGTTTCTTTGTATTGAAGGCCACAAACCAAAAATAACACCAATAACACCAACAACACCAACAAATAGTAGCTCGAGTAACATAAGAAAAGTCTTCTTCTCCTTCTGATTCATCATCATCATTTTCATCATCAGCTGCAAGTAAACACAAAAGACCCAACTTTTTTTTTTTATTAATTTGTTGGGTCTTCTTCCAAATCTCATATCTACCCATTTTCTTTCTCGTCATCCAAAGGAAAAAGGGTTGTTTCTAAAGAGACAGATAGAATTGAATCGAAGGAAAAAGATTACTCTTTTGTAATCAGATCAGACGGTTAAGGGAAGGAGAGAGAGAGATGTCGTGTTCGTCGTCATCAGGGTCGGAGGAAGACGAGGAGGGAATGGAGTCGTACAGGAAAGGAGGGTACCACGCTGTTAGAGTTGGGGATCAGTTCGCCGGTGGCCGCTACATCGCTCAGAGGAAGCTGGGTTGGGGTCAGTTTTCTACCGTCTGGCTCGCCTACGACACGCGCACCTCTGTACTTTCCTTTTCCCTTTCTTTATGATTCAATTTTTTATATATTTCTTCTATTGGGTTTGGATTGTTTCCATGTTTTCTGGATTGATCTTGCTTGAAATCTATCTTGTTTTGTATTCATCACACGTTATCTATGACTCTGTGAAATCTTATATCGGGTTATTAAAGTTTTTGGAATTTATTGATTTTTAGATATCATATTTGTCTCTTTTTGTATGGACTGGAATTTTGCCAGAGAAATGCTCATTCTTTCCCTATTTATCACGGACAATAAAGATTGCAATCACCTGTTGGTATTATAATATATAGGCATGACATGACGTGAACTGGGTGTTAAAGTTTAACGCAGATTTGAGGATTTGAGTGGTTAAAACGATCCAATCTAGTTGTTTGATCTGAATACCCAACTTTTTGTTGTTCACTTCTTGTCCGGTGGTATATCAGATAGGTTCCTCACACGCATACAAAAGTAGTTTGTTGTCTCGTGATGCAAAATGTGTGTGAAAGCTTCTTTTTTTTTATATAAGCTGAATTCTGTCTGTCTATTTTATTTTCATTCATATATTTTTTTTTTTCTTTTTGTCAGCAATATGTGGCTCTCAAGATCCAGAAAAGTGCAGCACAATTTGCTGAAGCAGCCCTTCATGAGATTGAAGTCCTTTCAGCTATTGCCAATGGTGATCCCTCAAATTCTAAATGTGTTGTGCGACTCATCGACCACTTTAAGCATACGGGCCCAAATGGGCAGCATCTATGCATGGTCCTGGAATTTCTTGGTGATAGCTTACTCCGGCTGATCAGGTATAACCGATACAAAGGCCTTGGATTGAATAAAATTAGGGAGATCTGCAAGTGCATTTTGATGGGTCTGGATTACTTGCATAGAGAACTTGGTATAATCCACTGTGACCTGAAACCTGAAAATATTCTTCTCTTTTCCACCATTGATCCTACGAAAGACCCAGTTAGGTCTGGGCTCATGCCAATTCTTGAAAGGCCTGAAGGGAACCCAAATGGTGGAGTTGCCATGAGTATCATTGAAAAAAAGTTGAAAAGGAGAGCAAGAAGAGCAGTATTGAAGATATCTGAAAGAAGAGCTTCAATGGGAGGAGCTGCAAAATGTGAGAGAACCCTGGATGGGATTGATATGAGATGCAAGGTTGTGGATTTTGGAAATGCATGTTGGGCCGATAAGCAGTTTGCAGAAGAAATCCAAACGAGGCAGTATAGAGCTCCTGAAGTAGTACTACAAGCTGGTTATTCCTCCTCTATTGACATGTGGTCGTTTGCTTGCACTGCCTTTGAACTTGCTACTGGGGACATGTTGTTTACTCCCAATAGTGGGCAAGGCTTTAGCGAGGATGAGGTAGGATGGTTTTGCCTGTCGTCTAGTTTGTTTGATCCGTTATAATCTGCTAAACCATGGAAATTAGGACCAGATAGTTCGACTGGATTCATGATTTATCTTTGAAGTTATAAATGGAAATAGCAAATAAAGGAACAATAAGATGAAGGATATTGGAAAATATAATGCAATACTTCTATTATATTACACATATATTATCTATAATATCCAGCTAATATTAGATTTAGTTAGGCATCATGTCCTTTGTTCAAGTGATAAGCTTAGAGCATAATAATTTTCAGATGCTCCCTGGCTCCTTGAAGCGGAAATGGCAGCCAGAGGGCATTCATGGCGGATGGGAAGATAAATATCTAAGAAAATATAAAATCTCTATACATAGAATATATATATGTTGAAGTGGACTTTAGGTTCCTTTCCAGTCGTGGCATATTTGGTGGGTGTATGGAAGATAAGTAAACATTAACAAAAAAAAAAACTTGTTTGATAATTGAAATGCATGTTTGTACTGGACTTTGGGCTTTTGTCTATGTAGAGCATATATTTCAAGAATGAGCGAAATTATATTATATAATAATTGATATGCATTTTTGTACTGAAGTATAGTTAGCTGTCCAGCGACGGTATACAAGTCAAGAATGAATTTCCATTGCATTATCGAATGGTAACCTTTATTTTTGTTTTGTTGATACCCACCTAATAACTACCTTGGAATGATCTTAAAAGGCAAGCTATTGAATCACCTTCCCCTTATCAACTGTTATTGATTGATCGCCTAAATGCTAAACTTGATGTTAGTTATTATTAAGTAGAACATTCTGTAAATTAGCCATGATGATGTTAAAGTATTGTCTCTGTGAATCTTTTCATATACCAATTTAATGGAACTTTTGATTGGATTGGTTTCAGGATCACCTTGCTCTAATGATGGAACTCCTTGGAAAGATGCCTCGAAAGGTAAGCACATTATTAACCCTCTACCCATACATAGTTATCCAATAACTTTGATTTTGATTTCTCTCTTGTGCTTGGGTGGGCAGGTAGCCATTGGAGGAGCAAAGTCCAAAGATTTCTTCGACAGGCACGGGGATCTAAAGAGGATTCGGAGGCTGAAATTCTGGCCACTTGATCGATTGCTGGTTGAAAAATACAAATTTTCGGAGAATGATGCTCGTGAATTTGCAGAGTTTCTTTGTCCCATTTTTGATTTTTCACCAGAGAAGCGACCAACTGCTCAGCAGTGTCTGCAACACCCATGGCTCAATCTCAGGAATTCAACTCAGGATGAGATGAAGAATGAAGCTAATCTGGGAAATCTGAATGTTGGGATGGGCAACCTTAAGATTAAGGTGGGTAAGTGATGAAGGGACTAAAAGTGTTGGTACAGCCGCACTGTTTTGGAGCCCCTCCCTCCACCCGTATGACTATTGATTGTGATCTACTTTTTGTTTTGTTACACTTCTAATAATTTTTTTATTGACTCTATAACATGTAAAATAGTAATGATTCTTGCGAGAGAGATTTTACTGCGTTTATAGATAATATATTCTGGTGGCTGGTGCCATACCTGACCGCAACAGTAGATATCTGTGCTGACCACCTGTTTAAACTGATATAACATTCATGAGTGAATATTTTTGCATTGCACCATAATGTTAGGATATGACCTGTCAGAGACTTCAAGGAAATAATTTATATTCCGGCGAAACAACTCCATACTTCTCTGCTGCTGCTTATCAATCATCAACTCCTCTGCTTCTTATCTGCTCCAACCAACCAGGAAGAAAAGAAAATCTAATAATCTACTAGTTTTCCTACCTCACAGATTCCTTCCTGATTGTGAGTCAATATGTGTTGGCCTGCTAAATATAGTGAAATCATAACACCTAAACTGAAATGAAGTTTTAGACGCGGAACAGGACACAAATCAACTAGTGGTCTAGACAGCAACAATGAGAAAGTCTTAATGTAGTTCACTTGTCTGAGCAAGTCTCGAACGGCTTGTCCCTTGCTTAGGCAGGTGGGCCTTATAGAGACTCTTTCATAATTTTGTTGTCTCGGATTGTTAACAATTTAGACAATAACTGTGAGAGAGTTTTTATGTGGCTCACTTGCTCGAACAGGTCTCGAACAGTCTATCATCCTGTTTAGGTAAGTGAGCCTATATAAACTCTTTCATATTTGTTGTCCGAATTGCTAACAATCTAAAAGTCAAATCTAATAATAACTTTTGATTTGAAGTCCAATAGTAGGTGAGAAAAAAAAAATGAATTCAAATTCAGATTTCTTACAATTAGTTGCAATTCAAGTAGTTCTATAGAAATGACATTGGACGCTATTCTCCATCGAAACAAGTGAACCCAGCACCTACTTTCTTTGTAGGACTAATCAAATTGTGTGGAATTCAAACAATCAAATTTATGTAGGGCATCGTTGTTAAATTAACTCCGAATGAAAAACTAACTGCAACTAATAAAGCAGAGGAAAGAAACGTTACAGTGACAATGGAAGATGATGGCACGTGATGA
>NC_081542.1:160357-167857 GCF_901000735.1 Corylus avellana | reverse complement strand
CACAATAATTTTTTAAAAAAATTTGCTTCCCTCTAAACTAAAAGTTATAGATTCACCCCTGCTCTTTGTTTTAGGGATTGGGCAAAGCTACAATTGGTTTTTTTTTTTTTTTTTTTTTTTTTTTTAATCTTGCATGTAGATTTGAAAAAAATAATAATAACTATGACATTACGCCAAGCAATACGAGACATAGAACAAGTGAGATTCAATAGTGAATTTAGAAAAAATCAACCAAGATTTCAAGTTGAACAATATAATAAGGGACGAATTATTTATTTATTTACTTTTTCGATTATGAGTTTACACATTTTCCTGCTTTTGCGGATTGTTAATATCATCAATCAATAAAGCATTGAAGAATGTGATGACTTTACACCAATATGGAGAATATCAAAACCTGACGGAAGTGGAAGCTTTACCCATTAAAGACTAGAAATGGTAAAAAATTTAATGCCCCCTGCATGAAGATTTGATCTGATTTCTGGCATCAAATGGGACAATTCACAATAAATGAAACAAATCAAATCTCATCTCATCTCAGACCAACCTTTTTTACTCCAATATTCCTAACTTTTTTACTCCAAATCTCACTTTTCACCTTTGTGACCAACTTTTTTACTCCACTTGACATGGAACAGTAAAACCACTGAAATGGTGATGATAATGCAATTGAAGAAGATGACCACTCATTCAAATCCTGCTGCACAAGTAACCCCATGTCCGCTCCATGCCATATCTAAGTAGAATAGGGAAAATAATTATTGAAAAAGTTACCTACTAACTTTTTTTTTTACCTACTTCTTTTTTTCAATAGATTCTTTTCTTTATTCTTTACTTTTTTTAAAGAAAATTATTTTGTGGGAGGGAGAGTCTAAGGAAAGAAAATGAGAGAGAGTTAAAGAAATAATAATGAATGAAGTTTTTTTTTTTTTGAGAAAAACTGCTGCATATATTAATCACTCAATCAGACTACAAGGAAGAGGAACGTTCCAGCAGGATAACATCCCTAATACAATCTGGATAATCTCCCATCCAAGTCATAGCAAGACCTTCCCTAACAGCACAGCGAGCCAGAGTGTGAGCAGCACAGTTTGTCAACCTGCCCCCTCCATGCATCTGCCATGGTGATAGATCGTGGAGCAACAATTTCATGTCCTCCACTAAGTGTCCTATCTTGCTCCAATTTATGCCTTCTGCGTGAACAGCTTCTATCACCCCCATCGCATCCCCTCCAAATAGAGGTTAGAGAGTCCCAGTTCAGCGCAGAATCTAATGGCTTGAGTGCCAGCCCATGCCTCTGCCGATAAAGGATCAAGACAGCCATGCATCGCCAGGCAACGGACAGCTATCACTCTCCCTTCTGAATCTCGAATAATAGCTCCCATTCCCGTTTTGCCTTGCTGATTGCAGATTGCGGCATCCCAGTTTATTTTATTCCAGCCAGGAGGTGGGGCTTGCCAGCTAACGTGAAACCCATTTCTGATTCCCCCCACTGGTCGTTCATGAGCTGACGCATAAGCATCCACCGCAGCGACAGCTTGAAGAACTAGAGCATTTGGGTGTTTAAACAAATCTCCATGAAGCACAGAGTTACGTCGAAACCAAATCCTCCTTGCCAGAGTCACGAACAACTTGATCTCCTCTTCAACATAACAGCCGAAGATTGCCTTCACTAGATGACAGAAAGTGGGACCATCATAGGAACTCTTCTGCAGTTTTTTACCACAGCCACCCCACACATCCCTGGCCGAGGGGCAGTCCCACAAAATGTGGAAACCTGTCTCCTCTACCAAACCGCAGAAAGGGCATAGAGGATCAGTAATGATCTTACGTTTGTATAAGTTGGCTCTAGTAGGCAGGATTTCGTGACATGCTTTCCACATAAAATTTTTTTCAGCATTAGGCACACGCAGCTTCCACAAATCCCGCCATATCTCCCCCAATTCCTCTCTAGTCGAGCTCTCTAGGTGCTATCTAGGCAGTCTCTCCTTAGCAATATGATATGCACTTCTAACAGTGAATGTTCCTTTTGAATTGCCCCTCCATGTCAACCGGTCATCCTGATTTGTGCAACTAAGAGGAATAGATAAAATCGCTGATGCTTCATTGGGCCAAAAAATCTCTTCGATAAGTGCCTTATTCCACCCTTTTGTATCACTATCAATTAACTCACTAACTTTTGCATCTGAGGCCAAGACCTCTGGAGAAGACTGTATAGCATACGTGGATGGTAAAGACACCATTTATCACCCCAAATCTTCGTCGTTTTACCATTCCCAATCCGCCAAAACAGCCCCTCCTCAAGCAACTGCCGTGCCCCCTAAATGCTTCGCCATGCAAAAGATGGCTTATGCCCCAAAGGAGCATCCTAAAAGGAATTATTAGGGTAATATTTCGCCTTCATAATTTTCGAGACAAGACTATCCGGTGTACTCCAAAGGTGCCACCCTTGCTTTGCCAACAGAGCCAAGTTAAAGCTCATTAAGTCACGGAAACCCAAACCACCTTTCTCCTTCGACTCCCCCAATTTACTCCAGCTCATCCAAGGAATATGAGACACTCCCCACCAAAACCTTTGCATAAGAGAGTTGATATTTGAACATAAAACCTTTGGAAGCCTAAAGACACTCATACAATAAGTCGGGATTGCTTGTATGACTGTCTTTAACAAAATTTCCTTTCCCGCTTGGGAAAGGAATTTTAGCTTCCAATCTTGGAGCCGCTTCCACACTCGATCTCTGATCCCCTTGAACTCTTTAGTCCGCGACTTACCCACCAAAGCTGGAAGGCCCAAGTAGGTATCGTACCGTTGGGAGCTTGAGATCCCTGCCACTTCTAAAATTTGCTCCTTTACTCCTTCTGAAGTGTTACGACTAAAGAAAATAGCTGTCTTTGATGCATTTAAACGTTGGCCCGATGCAAGTTCATAGGTACGAAGGATATCTGTAAGTCTAGCCCAGTGACAAATGTCAACTCTGCAAAATAGAAGACTATCGTTAGCAAAAAAGAGGTGGTTAAGGCGAGGACCCCGCTTAGATGTGGGAATCCCCCTTAAAACTCCGACATCATCTGCCCTTGACAACATAGAACTCAACGCCTTAGCACAAATAAGAAACAGGTAGGGCGAAATAGGATCTCCCTGTCGTAGGCCACGGGACGGTATGATTCTCCCCGTAGGGACCCCATTCACTAATACCGCATAGCTAACCGTGCTGACACACATCATAATGAGATTTATCCATTGAGGGGCAAACCCCATCTTGCCCATAATCTCTCTCAAGAAACCCCATTCAACCCAGTCGTAAGCCTTACTCATATCGATTTTTACCGCCATATATCCCTGCTTACCCCATAACTTTGAATGCATCGTATGTAAAGTCTCGTATGCAGCCAATACATTGTCCGTAATTAACCGCCCTGGAATGAAAGCACTCTGGGTCGGAGAAATAATATACGACAGTTCCATCTTTAGCCTATTTGCAAGGACCTTCGACACTATTTTGTAAAGGACATTGCATAGACTTATGGGTCGAAATTCAGTCACATGCATGGGGTCTTTTATCTTAGGGATAACAGCTATGTATGTAGAATTCAACTCACTACTAATTTCACCTTTTCCCAGCATATAAAAAATTGCTTTGCATACCTTCGGTCCCACGGTCTCCCAATTCTTTTGAAAAAAGCTCGCATTGAACCCATCCGGGCCCGGGGCTTTGAGAGGAGCCATTTGAAAAAGCGCTGTCCTTTTTTCCGCCTCAGTGAAAGGTTGTAAAAGAGCTTCATTCATGTCCCTGGTTACCCTTCCATCTATTGCTTCCATGCCTTCTTCAACGTGCTGCACTCCTTCTGTAGAGAAAAGATCACTATAAAAGTTTGTAAAAGCAATCCCAATTTCCTTTTGTGTTTCCCATTTTTGCCCCTGCTCGTCAATAATATTTCTGATCTTATTCCCCTTCCGCCTTTGGTTAACACAAACATGAAAATACTTGCTGTTTTTGCCACCATCTTTCAGCCAATCAACCTTGGCCCTTTGACGCCACTTCAGCTCCTCTTGCTCCATATTGAGGTTCAATTCATCTTAAAGTTCTAAAATTTTTCCCATATCCGCATGAGTGTCGGTTCCCTGTAATGCAGCTAGTTGGGAATACTGTTTTTTGAAGAGCCCTTTTGGTTTGTCTACATGCTCGCGCCTCCACTGCTGGAGTGTTTTTTGACAGAATTCAATCTTGGAGGAGAGATTGAGCCACGGGTCCCCACTGAGCTGCTGTCCACACCAAGCTTTTTTTATTATTTCACTATAAGATGGCTCCAACTCCCAACCCACTTCATATTTAAAGCTCCTTTGTAATGACCTCCTATCACTCGTGCCCAATGGATGCAAGAAAATCGGGGAATGGTCCGAGCTAATTGCTGCTCCAATTAAGACCTCCGCACCGCTGAAAAAATCACACCAACCTCGATTCGCTACCACCCTGTCTAGTCTCTCCTTTATAAGAGCCGATCCATCTTGACGGTTACTCCATGTGTATTTTGGGCCCCTAAACCCCAAGTCGGATAAGTTACAGTCCTCCAAGGTTTTTTGGAAAGCTTCCATCAATCCTCTCGGACGAATTCGACCTCCATATTTCTCAGACCCTTGTACAATTTCGTTGAAATCACCCAAACATACCCATGGTCTCGGCTCCAAATTTGCTATATGTCGAAGCAAATTCCACCCTTCTTCTCTCTAGCTCGTTTCAGGGTGACCATAAAAGCCCGTAAACTTCCATGGTGAAGTAGTCTCCCGTGAATCGACCATTGCATTAATATGTCGACGGCTAAAGTTTTGGATTGAAATCCTAGCTTCAGCCGTCCACAATAATGCCAGACCTCCACTCCGACCCACACAATCCACCACGAACATATTATCAAAACCCAGTTCGAGCCTCACTTTCTCCATCCCATTATTTCTCATTTTGGTTTCCATCAAGAAAACCATGTCGGGTTGCTTCTCCTTCACCATCCGGTGAAGGTCCCGAACTGTTCGAGGGTGCCCGAGCCCTCGACAGTTCAAACTCAAAATAGTCATTGCGGTCGGCGGGGCTGGAAGCCAGCTGCCGCCATTCCCGATCCAATTGTTTTTTCTTGTGTCCCACTGCTATTGGATGTAGGAAGCTGTCCACCCTTTGTTTTTCCCCTTTTGGGGTTCTTCTCTTCCTCAATTTTTTTATCACCCTTCTTCCTCTTACCACGAGGCTCTGCATGACTGTGAATAGTGAATAGGTTAATGAACCTATTTACTATTCATATTAGCATTCTAGCAGCATTAGGTATTTTACCTAGTGAAAAAGTACAACTCTTTATTGTAGTTATTGCTTTTTCACTACACATTTCAACAGATTCTCTATTACATTCTTTACTTTACCCTAATCCAATACATGAAAACAATTTAAAATAAGGGCAAAAGTTGAAGAATTTTTTTAAAAAATTGCACATGACTTGCACATAATTGTTGACCGTCAATTTTAACCCCTTTGACTGACGGAATGAGGATTTTTATGACGCTATAGTTCATCGGGCAAAAGGTAATTACCCCTTAGTATTGTTTTTTTTTTGACATGTCCGCACAAAAAGGGGGAGGATGATTTGAACTAGTGACCTCCACTTTATTAGGTGTGGTCCCAACTGATTGAACTACCTCTTGGGAGTATTAATATATAGTAAGTAAACTGGTAATAATTACATTGACATTTCTGTTAGCAAAAACTTGCCTCAAAATTGATCGTTATCAAATGCAATCTTACCTAACCTCACCCAATTGAAAGCAAAATGCATTTATTAGTCATTGTTAGAAAAAACAAAAATATCTAAAAACTTATGCATGCACATTTTATTATTAAGCTAGTCTACATTTTTACTTAAAAAAAAAAAAAACCATTTCTCACTCAACAGCATGTAGGGGTGGCAAAATGGGTACCCATACACGACCCGATTATGACCCGCGGGTACCCGTTACACGATTAGCCTATACCCAGACACAACCCGTTTAGCTAAACGGGTAATCGGGTTTGACACGATTATGACACGAAAATAACCGGGTAACCCGACACGACCCGTTTTACCCGTTTAAAATAACCGGGTATAAACGGGTAGACACGACCCGACACGACCCGATTACCCTAAACTATAATTTTTTTTTAAAAAAAAAATTAAAATTCAAAATTGTAATAATAATACTAATACATTATACATCAATATAGTCAATACAAAAAATTGAGTTCTAAGAGATTAAAGGCTTTAATAAAGAATAAGAAAAAAAAAAAAAATTGGAAAGTGACCGTAATTGACAAATTGTACTCCAAAATAAATTACTAAACTCATAATTTCACCTAAACTTAAAAGTTAAAAGTTAAAACAAGTAAGTTCATTTATTAAAATAGTCCACTTATAATTTAGTCCCACATGTAACAAAAGTGTTAAAAAATTAATTTGAACAAAGATACAAATTCTCAGACATTTTTTTTAGCATCCAACCCTGGGCCAAGACTCAATATTTTTGAATTCCATGAGAGCCATAAAAGACCAAGACCCTTATTTAATTGTGCAAATACATTTATCAAAATGTGTAATATAATAGAATAGTTATAATTTAAGTGATTTTTAATATAGTTTACTATAAGACTGAAAAATCACATGGTCCATTTTTATTCAATTTTTTTTTAAAAAAAATTTTTTATATAGAATTATTAGGATGCTTAAAAGTCTGAACTCATATTTTAGAAGGATTTTAATTAAGCTATTTAAGTATGTGATTATGGCCATTAAAACATCTTGAAAAAAAAATATATAAGTAATAGAGGTGCTAATGCTTTAGCAGGCTCAACCCCACCTCACAAAATGGCCAAATTTCAAAACACTCTCTTTCTCTGCCTCATGGCAGTCTCTTACTCTCTTTAGCCTGCTTCACTCCTTCAGAATCCGCAGGATTTAGCCTAAAACTCATACCTAGATTCTCCCCAAAATCTCCTCTGTACCCTCACCCTGGAAACCTTAGGTCCTTAGCCAATCCGAAAGAATCCAAAAAAATGGTCGAGATCTCCCATGCAAGGGCTAACTATCTTTTCTTTCTAATAGAGAGTTCTTCATTAGTAGACATTAGAATTTCATTTTTTTTTTTTTTTTGAATGAAAAATGGCATTTAGTTTTAACCAACAAAAAAGTCAAAGACATAAAATTTAAACAAATTAGTTCAACCCAAAAGCAAGTATTAATGGGTTAAATTGTGTCCATAAACTAAAATGTGTCAACATTTCCATCATAGCAATAAAGAAAAAGATAATAATAAAAAAAAAGCTAACAAAAACAAAATAATAAATACAAAAAGAAACAAAACTCAAAACTACATCAACATTAGATTCATAATTCCTTGCAAAATACAAAATAGGTTCTCATGAGTCAATGTCTATTATGCCACTCCACTTAAGGATCCATGAAGGCATCCATGATCCACCCATATAATCA
>NC_081542.1:107795-160257 GCF_901000735.1 Corylus avellana | reverse complement strand
TTTCCCTTTTTGTTACTCCCAGTCCCCACAGAAACAGAGTCACCTTCTAGTGACGGTAATTCGACCACATCGTCATCAATGTCGAATGCATCTTCAAGAACTTCTTCAATATTCATCTACACACATAAATTACATAATCATTAGTTAAACTATTAAAGTATATGACTAATGACTATATGCTATATAACTATAAATTGAATATTTAAGAATAAATTAAAAGCTATATAGCTAAGTGAAATAAAATAATCCAACCCAAATCTTGCAATAAGCAACTATGGTTAATCTAAATATCTTTTTTATTTTCCTCCTCTCTCTCTCTTTATGAAGTTCCATTCTACTTTTAATCCCCCAATTTTATTTTCAGTTTTAAGTTTTTAAAATCTTTATTTTTAATTAAAAAAAATCATTGCTTTGGCCATATTTGCCATAAATTGTTCAACAATGCAAATTCAATCAATGATTTAGCAAAATTATGTACACTAATATATAGTAAAAAAATGTAATTAAGCTATTAAGGTATAAACCCTAAACCGTATAATATCACATAATTGCTTGAAAGACAAATATATATCAAAAATTCAAACAATCCAAGATTCAAAATCAGAGTCTACAATATATATAAAAAATTCAAACAATCAAAATCATAAATTCATAATCTAGACTTACAAAACAAAAAAAAAAAAAAATCAGAGTTAGAGACTAGAGAGAGTAAGAGACTGAGAGACATACCACGAGAGACAGAGAGCTGCGTCTGAGTCGGTCTGACGGCGACGGTGACTCGGTGAGGACGGCGAGTCGGCGACGGTGAGGTCCGTTCTTGGCTCTTGCTAACGCCTAAGGCACCTAAGTTCCTAACGGCGAGGAGCGGAGGAGGGAGAGTGGAGGCTGTGGAGCTGTGGACTGTGGAGACCCGAGAGAGAGAGGGAGAATCGGGAGAGTCAAGAGTGGCCGAGTGGGAGACGGTGACGGAGGGAGAGGGAGAGACCGAGTGAGACTGTGAGAGGGAGTCAGGGAGAGGGTTAGCCGGTTAGGTTACGTTACAGAGACTGAGAGAGTCGAGTCTGTCGAGAGAGAGACTGATTTTTAATTTTTTAGAGTCTTAGACTTTTAGTTTTAGTTCAAAAATCAAAAGAGTAAAGTAAACTGACCACTGAAGTTTGACGTGAGGAGTCTGTGACTGTGAGGCAGTGAGGCGACTGGCGAGACCCATTTCGTGCGTGCAGCGTGCGTGAGCGGTGAGGCGAGAAAGTGAGAAACCGGGTCGCCGGGTCCAGAAAAAAGGGGAAAAAAAAACCGGGTCTGGCGGGTCGACCCGCCAGACCCGTCAGACCCGCACAGTAATCGTGTCTGGCGGGTCGACCCGCCAGACACGAAATTTTCGGGTCTTAATCGGGTAGACCCGATTACGACTCGAACCCGATTAGTCCAAACCCAATACTTGTTTTTTCGTGTCGTGTTCGTGTCGGATTCGCGGGTCGTGTCAAAATTGCCGGCCCTAACAGCATGCATGCACATTTTCTATACATTTTCAAAGCCGAAGTTGATCTTCGGTAATCATTTTTTTGAAACATGTTAGGACAACATAATTGTACACTTGGGTGAAAATCAGGACCCAATAATTGACATTTAATGCTACCTACAATTTTGAAATTCACATAAAATGAGGTTTTCAAAATGAAAATTGTAATTCATGGTCAACATGCAAATTTTTGCATTCCAGGAATTTGAACCAAAAATTTTTACAAAAATCGAAAAAACCTAATTTCAAAACAAATCCAAAAAAAGTGTCATCCAAACAAGGCCAAATTTTACACATCTCAAATTTTATTTTCAAAAATTAGTTTCTAAATGATGTGTTACTATCCTATAAGTTGATGATATATTTTTTAAAATAATAAATTTCATGAGATAATAGCGCATCATTTAAGAACTAATTTTTTTTAAAAAAAATTAAAATTAAAATGTGTTTCTCAAAGCCTGAACCTTAATAAAGAAAGTAAGTGGAATGCATAGGTTGGCAGCATGTCGTTTTCCAGTTTCCAGTAGGTTGTTCATAGCCACATATTTTTACTTTTTAAAAGTGAAACAACAGCCTATGTCCCCACATCATATTTTTTCTCTGATAAATCTTTGTCCTATCCAAATTAATGAAGAGTGGGGATATTAATCTGTTTTTTCTCCATCAATTGCTTAGTAGACCGCCTCGTCTGGCCTGTTTTGAAGGTGGCCTGCGCTGTGCCCTACTGACTGACTTTCACACGCCCAAGAAAAGAATCATGATATTTAATATTTAATAAATAAATAAATATCCACATTCATGAATCGTGATATTTGTTTTATGGGCCAACATCAATAGCCCAGTTTGACTTTTATAGGCCTCAGAACCCACATGTGGGCCGTGATAAATGAAGCCCGATTCACAATAATAGAAGAAGCTTTAAATATACGGATAAGAACGCAGGTGGCGGACGCGCATCATTGCCAACAGGCAACAACCACCGATCAACTCCTCCAAGGCAATTTTGATCTCTTCACTCCACCTAATTGCTTTTTCATTGTTTTCTATGTTTTCAGATTTTTTAGAATAAACGAATTAACATTTTTCATCCAAATTATTCAGATTTTTTTTTAATATTTATTAGATCCTTAGTTTTTAATGGAGAAATTGTGAAATTCATGTGGTATGTCTCTGCAATAAAATAATTCCTCGTTTAAATTTCAGCTATTTTTCAACAGAATTCTAATGAAATTACATTTTTACCTCCAAAAAAAATGGTTTGGGGTTCTAGCCTGTTCTATGGTTGGTTGACCAAACCACCTCAAACTATTTTTTCTTTTTCTTTTGTTATTATTTCTAATTTTTTTCACAAAAAAAAAAAAAAATAAAAAATTAATAATTTCATAAAGATTCAGTCAAGAAAATGATCAAAAATTGTACAGATAGATATTTTGTTATAAAGGTAAATCACAGGTATTTATAAATCATTTTGAAACTACAGTGATTTATTTGTTATTTGATTATTTCTCACCTATTAAAATGACAATTTTTTTTTTTTTTTTTGAGGTTAAAATGACAAAATAATTGTTAAATATCAATAACTTCAAAAGAAAAGAAAAGGTGAGAAGAACAAAAGAGAAAGAAAAAGAGAAGCAAACGAAAAAGACTCATCAGGTAGGAGGGGGTAGCCAAAGAGGAAGGTGTCAAGGGGGAGGAAAGAAAAAGAGAAAAAAGTGGAGATAGAGGGTGTTTCTTTGTGTTGAAGGCCACAAACCAAAAATAACACCAACAACACCAACAAATAGTAGCTTAAGTAACATAAGAAAAGTCTTCTTCTCCTTCTGATTCATCATCATCATTATCATCAGCTGCAAGTAACACAAAAGACCCAACTTTTTTTTATTTTTTATTTTAATTTGTTGGGTCTTCTTCCAAATCTCATATCTACCCATTTTCTTTCTCATCATCCAAAGGAAAAGGGTTGTTTCATCGAAGGAAAAAGATTACTCTTTTGTAATCAGATCAGACGGTTAAGGGAAGGAGAGAGAGAGAGAGAGAGATGTCGTGTTCGTCGTCATCAGGGTCGGAGGAAGACGAGGAGGGAATGGAGTCGTACAGGAAAGGAGGGTACCACGCCGTTAGAGTTGGGGATCAGTTCGCCGGTGGCCGCTACATCGCTCAGAGGAAGCTGGGTTGGGGTCAGTTTTCTACCGTCTGGCTCGCCTACGACACGCGCACCTCTGTACTTTCCTTTTCCCTTTCTTTCTGATTCAATTTTTTATATATTTTTTCTATTGGGTTTGGATTGTTTCCATGTTTTCTGGATTGATCTTGCTTGAAATCTATCTTGTTTTGTATTCTTCACACGTATCTATGACTGTGAAATCTTATATCGGGTTATTAAAATTTTTGGAATTTATTGATTTTTAGATATCATATTTGTCTCTTTTTGTATGGACTGGAATTTTGCCAGAGAAATGCTCATTCCTTCCCTATTTATCACGGACAATAAAGATTGCAATCACCTGTTGGTATTATAATATATAGGCATGACATGACGTGAACTGGGTGTTTAAGTTTAACGCAGATTTGAGGATTTGAGTGGTTAAAACGATCCAATCTAGTTGTTTGATCTGAATACCCAACTTTTTGTTGTTCACTTCTTGTCCGGTGGTATATCAGATAGGTTCCTCACACGCATACAAAAGTAGTTTGTTGTCTCGTGATGCAAAATTTATGTGAAAGCTTCTTTTTTTGTATAAGCTGAATTCTGTCTGTCTATTTTATTTTCATTCACATTTTTCTTTTTCTTTTGTCAGCAATATGTGGCTCTCAAGATCCAGAAAAGTGCAGCACAATTTGCTGAAGCAGCCCTTCATGAGATTGAAGTCCTTTCAGCTATTGCCAATGGTGATCCCTCAAATTCTAAATGTGTTGTGCGACTCATCGACCACTTTAAGCATACGGGCCCAAATGGGCAGCATCTATGCATGGTCCTGGAATTTCTTGGTGATAGCTTACTCCGGCTGATCAGGTATAACCGATACAAAGGCCTTGGATTGAATAAAATTAGGGAGATCTGCAAGTGCATTTTGATGGGTCTGGATTACTTGCATAGAGAACTTGGTATAATCCACTGTGACCTGAAACCTGAAAATATTCTTCTCTTTTCCACCATTGATCCTACGAAAGACCCAGTTAGGTCTGGGCTCATGCCAATTCTTGAAAGGCCTGAAGGGAACCCAAATGGTGGAGTTGTCATGAGTATCATCGAAAAAAAGTTGAAAAGGAGAGCAAGAAGAGCAGTATTGAAGATATCTGAAAGAAGAGCTTCCATGGGAGGAGCTGCAAAATGTGAGAGAACCCTGGATGGGATTGATATGAGATGCAAGGTTGTGGATTTTGGAAATGCATGTTGGGCCGATAAGCAGTTTGCAGAAGAAATCCAAACTAGGCAGTATAGAGCTCCTGAAGTAGTACTACAAGCTGGCTATTCCTTCTCTATTGACATGTGGTCGTTTGCTTGCACTGCCTTTGAACTTGCTACTGGGGACATGTTGTTTACTCCCAATAGTGGGCAAGGCTTTAGCGAGGATGAGGTAGGATGGTTTTGCCTGTCGTCTAGTTTGTTTGATCCGTTATAATCTGCTAAACCATGGAAATTAGGACCAGATAGTTCGACTGGATTCATGATTTATCTTTGAAGTTATAAATGGAAATAGCAAATAAAGGAACAATAAGATGAAGGATATTGGAAAATATAATGCAATACTTCTATTATATTACACATATATTATCTATAATATCCAGCTAATATTAGATTTAGTTAGGCATCTTGTCCTTTGTTCAAGTGATGAGCTTAGAGCATAATAATTTTCAGATGCTCCCTGGCTCCTTGAAGTGGAAATGGCAGCCAGAGGGCATTCATGGCGGATCGGAAGATAAATATCTAAGAAAATATAAAATCTCTATACGTAGAATATATATATATATGTTGAAGTGGACTTAGGTTCCTTTCCAGTCATGGCATATTTGGTGGGTGTATGGAAGATAAGTAAACATTAACAAAAAAAAAAAAAAAACTTGTTTGATAATTGAAATGCATGTTTGTACTGGACTTTGGGCTTTTGTCTATGTAGGGCATATATTTCAAGAATGAGCGAAATTAGATTATATAATAAGTGATATGCATTTTTGTACTGAAGTATAGTTTGCTGTCCAGCGACAGTATATAAGTCAAGAATGAATTTCCATTGCATTATCGAATGGTAACCTTTATTTTTGTTTTGTTGATACCCACCTAATAACTACCTTGGAATGATCTAAAAAGGCAAGCTATTGAATCACCTTCCCCTTATCAAATGTTATTGATTGATTGCCTAAATGCTAAACTTGATGTTAGTTATTATTAAGTAGAACATTCTGTAAATTAGCCATGATGATGTTAAAATATTGTCTCTGTGAATCTTTTCATATACCAATTTAATGGAACTTTTGATTTGATTGGTTTCAGGATCACCTTGCTCTAATGATGGAACTCCTTGGAAAGATGCCTCGAAAGGTAAGCACATTATTAACCCTCTACCCGTACATAATTATCCAATAACTTTGATTTTGATTTCTCTCTTGTGCTTGGGTGGGCAGGTAGCCATTGGAGGAGCAAAGTCCAAAGATTTCTTCGACAGGCACGGGGATCTAAAGAGGATTCGGAGGCTGAAATTCTGGCCGCTCGATCGATTGCTGGTTGAAAAATACAAATTTTCGGAGAATGATGCTCGTGAATTTGCCGAGTTTCTTTGTCCCATTTTTGATTTTTCACCAGAGAAGCGACCAACTGCTCAGCAGTGTCTGCAACACCCATGGCTCAATCTCAGGAATTCAACTCAGGATGAGATGAAGAATGAAGCTAATCTGGGAAATCTGAATGTTGGGATGGGCAACCTTAAGATTAAGGTGGGTAAGTGATGAAGGGGCTAAAAGTGTTGGTACAGCCGCACTGTTTTGGAGCCCCTCCCTCCACCCGTATGGCTATTGATTGTGATCTACTTTTTGTTTTGTTACACTTCTAATAATTTTTTTATTGACTCTATAACATGTAAAATAGTAATGATTCTTGCGAGAGAGATTTTACTGCGTTTATAGATAATATATTCTGGTGGCTTGTGCCATGCCTGACCGCAACAGTAGATATCTGTGCTGATCACCAGTTTGAACTGATATAACATTCGTGAGTGAATTTTTTTGCCTTGCACCATAAGCTAGGATATGACCTGTCAGAGACTTCAACGAAATAATTTATATTCCGGCACTCACAGAAAATGCCTCTACCTGGATACCTATCCTTAAAGATAAGTATAAAGAAGATAAGGGTAACTTATAGCTTTATTAGAAACAACTCCATACTTCTCTGCTGCTGCTTATCCATCATCAACTCCTCTGCTTCTTACCTGCCCCATGCACATACCACACGTCTTTCATGCCCATAACGCCCTTGCATTCTAACCAACCAGGAAGAAAAGAAAATCTAATAATCTACTAGTTTTCCTACCTCGTAGATTCCTTCCTGATTGTGAGTCAATATGTGTTGGCCTGCTAAATATAGTGAAATCGTAACACCTAAACTGAAATGAAGTTTAGACGCGGAACAGGACACAAATCAACTAGCGGTCTAGACAGCAACAATGAGAAAGTCTTTATGTAGTTCACCTGTCGGAGCAGGTCTTGAACGGCACATCTCTTGCTTAGGCAGGTGAGCTTTATAGAGACTCTTGGACAATTTTTTTGTCTCGGATTGTTAACAATCTAGACAATAACTGTGAGAGAGTCTTTATGTGGTTCACTTGCTCGAACAGGTCTCGAACAGTCCGTCCTCCTGCTCAGGCAAGTGAGCCTATATAGATTCTTTCATATTTATTGTCTAAATTGCTAACAATTTAAAAGTCAAATCTGATAATAACTTTTGTTTCAAAGTCCATTAGTAGGTGAGAGAAAAAATGAATTCAAATTCAGATTTCTTACAATTAGTTGCCATTCAAGTAGTTCTAAAGAAATGACATTGGACACTGTTCTCCGTGGAAACAAGTGAACCCAGCACCTACTTTCTCTGTAGGACTAATCAAATTGTGTGGAATTCAAACAATCAAATTTATGTAGGGCATCGTTGTTAAATTAACTCCGAACGAGAAACTAACTGCAACTAATAAAGCAGAGGAAAGAAACGTTACAGTGACAATGGAAGATGATGGCACGTGATGAGGGGATGAAAGAGTTGGCACTGGGTAAAGAGGACCCCGTGAGGCAACATGCATGACTCTTTTTCTTTTTCTTTTTTCACTAATCAAATAAGGAAAAAGATACCCAACTTGCATGACTTCACTTTCAGGAAGATGTGGTCCTTTTTGAATGCTGATCGTACCATATCTTACTCTTATTTAATCACAAGTGAGAAGGGGTCCATGATATAAATAATCAATTGACGGATAACCAATTTCTGGAATTTTCCTTTTCTTCTACATAATCAAAACTCAACCAACTAATAATCAAACCCAACTTCCCCACCCAATATATATATACATACAAGGCCCAGAGTAGTGACGTCATAACGTTTCTTAACAAAGTGAACAAAACAAAAGGCCTAAAACTTTCCTGAGTAATAACTTTATTACAAAATAAAAATAAAAATTTAAGATTATAAAATTATATAGGTTAATTCTAATTTAAGTCATTTAATTAAACAAGTCTCAACTATAATTCACTAATTTCGTGTTAGGTTGTATCAGGTTTACGAATCGTGTAAAAAATTATATGTCACGTGTCATATTCTGGTTGTGTCGAGTTATAGATATAAGACTATATAAACCACTCAATTCTAGCTCATTAATTTTGTGTTAAGTTCGTATCAAATTCTCAAGTCGTGTCAAAATTTAGCATTTCTCTCGCGCCATATGATAGCATGAGTATGCTGATGCAACGAGCTTAAATTTGACCATAATGGATAAGTCATCCATTAAATTAGATTCTCCCAATTTATGTGAAACCGAAAGAATATGACATCTCCACCACAACTGCGCCACACACTCTCAGATAACTTAACGGGCAAAAAACAAATAATACCCAAGACAAGAAAGAATAGAGCTGTCCATCGAAGTGCATCGCTTTCACCTCGTACAAGGGATCAAAAACAGCAGCAAGTTAACACCTTATAATTTGTATTAACAACAACTCGTCTCATCGTTGTTTGTTTAACGTAAAGAATACTAGACAAGCTCTTCCAGCTAAGAGCCAGTAATTAAAAGCCAACCCAACGTCTCTTGCGGCCAATTTATTCAATTATTATAGCAAAGATATTTCCTTCTCATACCATGGTCGTATTTCCAGCTAATGGGGTGATGCAAACGGATCTGGATCTTCGGTTATTTGTTGTTCGGATTTCCATAAATATAAAAAGCGCCAAACATAAAGTTTTCTCTAAATTGGATTTCGACATAATTTATTAAACTGATATGTGTTCGAATCGAGAGGCTCTCCTCCCATTCAGCATCCACCAATTTCCTCCCATTTTAAACTAGATGAATGCCATGTTTTTAAAATGCAATCTAATGCCATGCCAATCATTATAAAATCAAGCTCACTTTACCGTTGTCACAAGCGGCCGTAGGTTGTTTTAAAATGTGGTTTCTAGTATTGTTTGACCAAAACTACTGTCAATGTTGATTTGTGTTTTTTGCATAGAGACCGCTTAACTGCCAACGAAGAAGCAAAAGACACCAACATAGTAGGCAGTATTTGGAGATGTGAAATAAGGCGAAGACTTTACCCATGGCTCGGATCTCCGGTGATAGCTCTGTTGAGTTGCAGGGACGAAACCATCCTTTGGGTTGAAATTTTAAAATGGCCCCCAAAATTGTAAAAAGTTCTTTAATTTTTTTTTGAGATGGACCCCTTAAAATTAATTTTTTATCCTCTATGGCGTTCACCTAGTTTAAATTAGAGGAAATGGGTGGATGTTGAATGCGATTCTCAAATAAATTTTATTATAAATCATATACCCCGTTAAAAATGCATGTGATACTCGAGCATTTTAAACATATGTCAAGTTAATAGATTTGGAGGAAAACTTTGCTTGTAGATTACACATTTTTCTTTCTTTTTTGGTTCATACACATAAAAAGGTTCTCTGAGCCATAAATGCCCTCTTCTATCTCTTGCTGGAAACATTCATTTTTCATTCAATCTCTAGTCTTAGGAGTAACGTTAAATCAACGAAGAAGTGTACCAGGCTGACAACCGAGGCAGGGGTTTTATAGCCTCCTTAGATGAAAAATCTTGGTGCATCCATAACAAGTGCAATGGGCGAGCATTCAAAGGGTCTGAGCTTTCTGTTAACAAGCTTAAGATTAGAGACTTAGAGTCCATATTCAGCCAATAATAGATCCTTGTATTTTTGTCTCCGTTGTTACCTTCTATATATCATTTCTGACAAAGATTTCACGACACATGAAATTAACTTCAAAAAAGTAGAGACATGTCAACTTATTTTTCTAAAGTAAAACAAAAAATTTATCAAAAGAACAAGAGACGAAAGTCAGGAACACAGGGGAAAGGTACACAGAGTCCTAAAACTACAATCAAAAGTGTAAAAGTGGGAGGCAATGCTAAAAAAGAATTACAATAAAGGCTTCCTAAAATTACAATCAAAAGTGTAAAAGTGGAAGGCAATGCTAAAAAGAATTAGAATAAAGGCTTTCAAGCGTATTCCTCCAGTCATAAGGTGCTAAGAAATAGAGACTTGAACAAATCCTAGTTGAGATCAACACAGTTAACAGTTCATCAAAATTGTATATTATTAAAGGTGTTTCCATTTCTAATATTACTGTATTTATTATGGCAGCACAAATACCATCATATGTTATACAAATTTCTCCATTGCAATAATTTCATGTATAGCTTTTAGTATATAGAAGGAAGAAAAAAGTTCAAGTTGCCAAAAACTACACAGTAGCATTATATTGTTCATTTATAATAAGATCTAAGAGCAGGATGGATATGCAACATGTCAACAAATTCCATCCAATTTATTGCGTCACTCGTATCTTAACTTCAAGCTTTGCTACTCTGTAAATCACGGATGCAAGCAATTAAATATCTAAATTTACATTCAGTCAGTTCAAGTTCATTACAAAGCCAGAAAAAATGAGCAAAAAGATAAATCAAATGAAGCCGTTTCTATAAAAAGAGCACCATGAATCCTACCTCAGCTATCAACTTCTATCACAGTAGCCACCTGTAACCACATTACAATTTAAACATCATGACTGCAGAACTTTATTTTGTTTGACACATGCTGGCGCTTTGAACCCCTGGCATTTCCACACTGGTGTAGCCCCAATTGGGATCACACCATCAGCTGAAGGCTCCATAGAAAATAAGGGCATACCACCAGCAGTAGGGCTTCCCATTTTGTTCTCCGCCAAGGGGGAGCTTCTTACATTCATCTCTTCCTTAGGGTTTGCCCGATCCCTAAAGGTACAAATGCTTAAGGGCAACCTTTTTAGCTTCACCCTTCCCCTCTTTTTACCAGTGGTACACACATCTTCCGAAGTTTTATCCCTTGGCTGACTTGATTCTGCTTCCTCATTACCCATCTCTAGTTGGCTAGCTCTATCAGACTTGCAGGCCTTGTCATCTGCTTTAAGTGTGTATGACTCTCGGATGGCGCTGTCAGAGTTGATCTTGCCTGCTACAGCATGACCATTGGACGTCGATGGGGGGTGTATTTCCAATAAGATACCTCCATTGCAAACCCTGCTTTTCTCAGAACTTGCTGAGGTTTTAAGCTTCTTGTGTTTATGACCCTTCCAGTCAGAACTTGAAGAATTCTTTGAGATTCTTGGGGAGCTGTTTATAGCTCGATGCAACTTCCGGGCCAACTCTTCATCTGTCCTATTATTCTCAATTGGTTGGTATTTTTTATACAAGAGCTGAACTGGGAGATGCTTCTTCAGCTTATTCTTTTTCAGGGATCTTTCCTTACAGGCTGCCTCTTCAGAAAACGAGGCAACCAAATCTAAAGCACTCTTGGCAGCAGCCATTGCTTTTGACGCTTTTGCAGCCTTCTCTTCAGCTGCAGCTCTTGCATCCTCTGCAGCCTTAGCTGCAGAAATAGCTGCTGATTTTGAGGCCTCTACTATCTCCTCTGGTGTAAGGTTAGGATTACTCGAATGAGAACTCAATAGATTGTTCAGACGGATCTCAAAGTCACTTAAAGCAGCAGAAGACGGAGCACAAGCAGGAGAAGAGGCAGAAGCAGAAGTGAAAGCAGATGCAGAAGGAGAAGTAACTAGAGAGAGACGTGAAGCACCATCAGCTTCCGAGCTTTGCTTCTTCAATCCAGCAAGCAGTCGCTTTCGAGGAGGCAAAAGGACATCGGCATCCAAGTGATTGACATCACATATGTTAGCCTCCATTATTCCTATTATTTATTTATTTGCTTCACACCCAACAGCTGAATAATTCTCCACATGGATAAACCGTCTGCTCCATTTAGATTGAGGCTAAAACAAACATTAAAAGTTACACCTTCAGTATCAATCCAATACCAAATCTATTATGAAACTAGTACTGATCTTGAAAATTTTGAAAAAACATAAATTTCTGCACACTTTATCAAACATTAAATACCACACAATTTTGAGACTGAATCGACATACAAAGATGCCTTTTTTTCTGGTTGTAAAGAACATCAACGAATAAAAAACGAAATTCAAATTCACAACCTCGTATTCTAGATATCTTGGCTTCCAAAAGGATCAGAACAAGAACAAACTCAACCTAATCTCACACAAGTATTTTAGCTGAATGCAGTTTTCCTTGGAAATGAAAACCGATAAAGCCTCAATTTTCTCGACAAGCAAACAGAGCATCATCCAATTCACCAAAGATCGAAAGCACAGCAGAATTCAGACGTGCAAACATGCTCGGATTCAGTTACACACCAATTAACATGCAAAGCATCGAATTCCCAATTTCTCATTGAGATTACGATCGAACACAAAGAATCAGATCACAAACAACACCAATCTAGCACGCAACGAGCTCGATTTCACATAATTATTTAAATCAGCAACAGTTCATGCGCCATTACATTAAATTTCAAAACTAAAAAAAAAAAAAAAAATGGAACAAAAACAAAAACAGTGTTATGCTCGGACCATGAGGAAGAAAAGGTCGCGTAATTACCTGCCGATCTTGTTTACTGTCTCAGACGAGACAGAGACAAATAGAGACTTTGAATTAGGGTTTTCGGAGAGGGAGAGAGATGAGGAAGAAAATACAGGACATGAAAGAAAACCGAAGATCTGCTTATATATGATGTCAGAAAGAATCTGGATGGGGCTCTGGTTCTAGAACCCCACGTCCCAAATCCCCATTTAACCACCATTTTTTCACTTCTTTGCTATTCTAAGTATCCTCGTTTTTCTGTCCAAACTACGTATTTTGCCACCCTCCTTTTACCATTTTAACCTTCTCTTGTTCCACTCAAAATGGGCTCACTGTTTCTGTCTACGTACATGAATTGAAGCACAGTAGTAAAACCTTTTGCATTCGCCTCAATTAATTTAATTTTATTTTTTCATTTTAGTTAAAAAAAAAAATTATATATATATATATATATATATATATATATAATTTATTTATTTATTTTATTTGAACATTTGGTGAGGATTATAACAGTTCATTAATTTTTGAGCTAAAGTAATTAGTCGGATACGGTTACATTTTCACCAAATTATTTTGGCTAACCGAGTGTAAATAATATATAATACATCGAACCAAGGTTTGAGAAGAAATTCATATAATTTAAGCTATTAATTTGATGTTTATTTTTAGAGCATGCATACATGCTTAATAAGGTATAAAATGCATGCGAGAATCCAATATCGTAATAACAATATATGTCAGTTTAATAGATTGTAGTTAAGAAAATTTATTTTACTTCAATTTATAAGAAAATTTTGTCCCAATGCATTTATGTTTATCAAATCCGATAATGGCCCAACCTTTTGAGAATTGATGAATATGTGACATTAATTAGTTGAATAATGAGTGATGCTCAATTTAAACTCCATTTGTTTCAATGTTAAACAGTGAAAGAGAGGTAGATTTGAAATCTTTGGCAGAGAGAAAGAGAGAGAGTTTATTATAAGGAGAAGATGGATTTTGTGTGATGCTTCGATTTAACAAAACCAAAGAGAGAGAGAGAAAGAGACAGACATAAATGCGAAGGGGGCATTTTGGGTACAAAAAGGTCAACAATGCATGATCACTGTTCCGTCAGTAAAAATGGCTTTAACTGATGGAATGGTCGAATTGCAAAAATTAAAACTTTAAAAGTTGAATTGAAAATAATCTCAAACTCTAAAAGGTAAAATATAATTTTTTCTTTTTTTAATCAACAAAAACATTTGTCCTAATCAACAAAACAAAGACAAAATTATTTATGTTTTTTTTCCAACGTACAGTGCCCCTCACTTCTCACGACCTTTATCGTACGATTGTGGCTAATCTCGGCCTCAAGTTTATGGCCTCAACCAATTTGTTCACGGCTCTTTAACAAGTGAAATCTTTAACACTAATAGGTGATTTCCAAAGATACTTATTATTGCTAAATCTCACATTAATTCTTTAAGTGGGATTAAAATTTATAAATAATATTAATAAAACTATAAATTAATTAATTTACTTTAAAATAATTGCACTGATTTGACTTTCGCTTTCTCTGAATCGTTAGATCGGGATTTGGGGATGACAAAGTAAAGGTTCTCAATGGTGAAGATGGGGTCAATGGAGTGAAATCAAGCTTAAAAAGGATGTAAAGGAAGAGGTCAGCGAAGGCGCTGGAGTTTGTGGACAATGGTGGAGCTCACGAGGTCATCAATCATCATAGGCTCATAGCTGATCACAAAGATCTTTGTCCATTTGTTGATGAACAATAATGACAACAATGTCAATTAATTATTTATTTTCAACACGATATAAACAACTAAAAATATTTATATAGCCCCATATTCATGGTTTTTCAGCCTAAATAATTTATTTATTTTTCTAATTAAAAAAAGAAAAGAAAAAACCAAGGTATTATCGTAATTGAACGAAAAATATAATGCCCCTTGCGAGTAAATGGTTATTCGTAAAAGTCAGTTAATAGATAGTGACCGACCTTCGTTACCCGCGGGGACTTTAAGGGGCCGTTTGCTCCAACCAATAAAAACCACAGCCGTCAAAAGGATCAGAAAGGAAAAAGCCCATTTTAAGTCAGGTAGTTGCATACTAGATTACACGTGTCCTCCAATGACATCACACTTGTGACTCAACCAAGCCTCAACCCCGTGATCTTATCATAGCCCATCCATCGACACTACTCCTCGACCGCCTTTTTCTTCTTCGGCTTCCATTTCAAAACCCACTGCATCGAACCTCTGCTAATGGTCTGCTTAAACGTCGACGTTCCATTCAGAACCCTAATCCCTACCGGCTGCGGTAATCGTGTCATCAGTTAAGCAAACCAATTCGATTCGTTTTTACACCAACCATGTTCCCATTAAATATATATGTATGAATGTATGTATGTATCTATATATGTATGTATTCGTGAATATATAAACCACAGATTGCGAAAGTACGTAAATGTAGGTTAAATTCGTCGAAATTTTGCAATGATCGAAGCTATTTGGTAAATTCAGCTTGATTCTCAATGAGGAGCATGAATCCCTTGCCGGAGGCAGTTCGTAGTTCGGTGCGTTCTGGGATTATCCTTTTTGACCTGACGAGGGTTGTGGAGGAGCTGGTTTTTAACAGTCTTGACGCGGGTGCGACAAAGGTGAACAAGTCTAATGCCGCCTAAATCATTCTATGCTTTAGGAGAGTGCACTTAATTTTATATCTAAATTGTTTGTATAGTAAGGCAATATTGAAATTCTGAGAATCAACTATTGCTTGTTGTGTCAGGTATCGGTTTACGTGGGTGTTGGCACGTGTTTTGTAAAAGTGGTGGATGATGGTCAGTACTGAATTGTCCTTTTCTGGGTTTAATCTTGTATAGCACGCTCAACTTTGAATAAATTTTGATCCGTTTAATCTACTTGCAGGATCTGGTGTTACTCGGGATGGATTGGTTTTGTTGGGGGAGAGATATGGTAACCAAGTTATCGGCTATTATCTTTTTGCATTTTGCTGGGATTCTTTCTGGTTGATGATTGTAATAGTTTTCGAGTGCCTATGGGATAGTGATTCCAGAGTTAAGCATTTGTTTTTTTTTTTTTTATAACGTAGAAGAACTTTACTCAGATTAATTGCACGTCGCAAACGCATATTGTACAAGAGTTAAGCATTTGTTTGTTTTTGTCATTCTTGATACCTTAAATTATACATTTTTGTTTTCTTTCTTGGGGAGAGGAGCTCACATGTTCTTGATACTTAATAATTACAGGAGGTGTAAATGGCATGCATGGTTAGTTCTGACAAAGTCAATATTAGCTAACTACTAATCAGGCTATTAGGCTAACTCAATTGTTTTCACAGTTTCTCTGGATCATTATTTGCAGTTGCCCTCTTATCAGCATTAATAAGATTTTCATTTAAATCATATGTTGATTTCTTTGGTTGTAAACATATCTTATAAAAAAGAATAGTAGTGCTCATTAACTAGTGGACTTTATACAACAAGAGGATGACGGAGGTTGAAAACTGTCTAGGAAATTCTAACTAGTAGCTTGATGGTTTTTGGTAGTGGGGATGGAAGTGGAGTATAACCAGAGTTAGCTCAAACAAGGGAGTATCAAAGGTGGATCTCGTGGAATAAATTGAGATGCACCAGAAATCACATGTATATTATATGAATTTGAATTAGCTATCTTTCATCCACAAAAAAAAAAAAAAAACAAAACAAAACAAAACAAAACAAAAAAACAAAAAAAGTATTTGGATTAGCTAGTTAGTATTTTAACAATGTTTGTGTCTATGTAAATGTTTGAGCAGCAACATCGAAGTTCCACCAGTTGGCTGATATGGATGCTGCCGGTGGAAGCTTTGGCTTTCGAGGAGAAGCATTGGCTTCCATTTCAGATGTCTCGTTGTTGGAAATTACAACAAAAGCTTATGGGAGGCCGAATGGATATCGCAAAGTCATTAAGGCACGAGCAGTTCATTACTATTTCAATTTTGCTATTCCAGGAGCAAGTTGCTTATTGTTCCTGCTATTCATGCAAGCTTGGCTCTGATTGACTTTTGCACTGTTCTGTTCAGGGATGCAAGTGTTTGTATCTTGGAATTGATAATGATAGGAAGGACGTAGGCACCACAGGTAATATATTATTTTGTCAACATTATCATTAGCATGTTAGGATATTTCCCTTGTTTGAAGATCTGCTCATACCATTTTTATGCTTTAATTTCTCTCTCTCTCTCTCTCTCTCTCTCTCTCTCCATTTTATGACAACTCTCAATAGGCAGTGGGGTTGATTGGCTAGTTTACTTTTCAGTAAAATGCTTGTGCTGACCTATCCGTGTAGCTTATTGTGTGTTATTCTTCACAAGAATTACCTTGATCATGAGGTGCTGAATTTGTACTGTTAATCTGTCAAATTGGTAAATATGGAGAAACTTGTAATTGCTTATGGGTTACTCTGGCAATTTGTAACAATTTTTTTGTTTTTTAATATGACAATTAATTTTGGCATGTATATAACATTTGCTCTTAACAGTTTCTTTTTCCCTCTGCTAGTAACATTTTGCTCCAAATAATTTCACATGAACATGTGATTTGAAATTAGTTTTTAAGAAGATAAATTTTCTGTTCTATATCTTTGTTAGTTACGATATACAATAAAGCTTCAATTAATTGCTTGACTCTTTGCAGTTAATGTCCGCGATTTATTTTACAACCAACCAGTTAGAAGGAAATATATGCAATCCAGGTTTCTTCTTCTTCTTCTTT
The DNA here is from genome assembly GCF_901000735.1 of Corylus avellana. Lineage (NCBI taxonomy): Eukaryota > Viridiplantae > Streptophyta > Magnoliopsida > Fagales > Betulaceae > Corylus > Corylus avellana. The sequence continues at coordinate 142,765 of NC_081542.1, read as the reverse complement.
GTTTGGTCAATTTCTATGTTGGACATTTTTTTTTTTTTTCTTAACTTCTCAAAAAAAATTGCATTACTGAATTGGTAGCCCCAAGAAGGTGTTGCACTCGGTCAAGAAAGGTGTACTTAGGATTGCCCTTGTCCACTCACAAGTTTATTTCAAAGTTATCGATATTGAAAGGTGTATTCCTGTCAAATTTGCAAATTGGAGCTGGTTTGTTTGTCATGCTTGTTTACTTATACTTTTATTCTACACACGTAGTGGGGACGAGCTTCTTTGCACTCAGCCTTCTTCTCCTTTGTTGCTATTGAAAAGTGGCTTTGGGTTAGAAGTCTCTGACTCTCTTCACAAATTAAACATTAGTGACGGTGTTTTAAAGCTTTCTGGCTACATATCTGATCCTGTTGATGGTTTCGAAATTAAGGTAGAAGATTTTTGTTAATGATTTAAGTAATTAACTGTATGCTTTATTTTTTTTATTTTACGATCCCTATGTCTAATAACATAACACCTCTTTTTTGCAGGCCTTTCAATATGTCTGTATCCATGACTATGTATTCCTGTCAACAAAGTACTGAGTCTTTAGGATGGGTTTAATGGGGTTGGAGATGATTAGATAATCTAAGAATTTGGTTGTGACCTTCACACTAGCAGATATTAACTCGCGGTTTGTTTGCAAAGGTCCAATTCATAAATTGCTGAATCAATTGGCTACTAGCTTTGAGTGTTTGGATCCATGGAAAGTCAACAATGGCTCCCAAAACCGAAAGAGAAGCAGGTCTCAAGCATATCCAGCTTATATTTTGAATCTAAGTTGCCCTCGATCTCTTTATGATTTAACCTTTGAACCTTCAAAGACATATGTTGAGTTCAAGGTAATGTGCTTTCTTGTCTAATCGCTACTTCTGATTCATGGTAATTGCTAATTGAATTGTATGAGTTTGTCTGGATCTCTTTATTTTGAATTTGACTTCATCAAGTGGCTTAATGTTTGTAAAGCATGTTATGGTTCTGGAGGACTTCTTTGTTATGGATCCAGGCTTGTTGAAATGTCCATATAACTTGGGGTTATTCAACTTTAGGTAGTAATTGAAAATAGCATTATGCGACCCTCCTTGGAATATACTCCTTGGTCACAGTGCTCAGGAATATTATTGGTCTCTCCTTTTAAGGAAAAGCTCCTTGAACATGTGAATGGTTAGTGAATCCGTTGCTTTTCTTGGCACCATTGTTATTAATTTTTTTTTTTTTTTTTCTTTTCTCCTTGTTTGCTTTTGCCAGGATTGGGCTCCTATACTTACATTCACTGAGAAAGCCATTCAACAATTATGGAAGGAGAATATTACTTTCGGTATACACTTACAATGCATCTTGCTGATTATTAACACTATTTTGATTCAGTGACTTCCAAAACTTGTATTAACCTTAGAGATGTTTTCAGGGGACTCTATTAATCATGTAACTGATATAATAAGGAAAGATCGAATCTGGAAGGAAGCTGATGACTCCTTAACAGCAGAAGAAGGTAAAAAATAAATTTTTAAAATTTTAAACAGCTTCGTTTTTCATTAAGTGAATTAAACTTGATCTATGTCTTAGAAGTTGTTCTTAATCAAGCTATTTGAGTTAAAAAGCAATTTTACTTTAGCAGAAGGTTATCATCTCATATATGCTATCTGAGTAGCACGCTTTATGGACTACACTGAATACTTTTGGTTTGATTTCTCTTAGCTCATAGCTAATTATCACCTTTTTTGTTGCTAGATTTTCTCGATGCAGATTTGTCAGAAACATCTGAAATTGTGAAAAAGAAGCGCAGGATAAAAAATCATAAAGCTTCTCTTGACATTTTCTCTTCCCCATCAGATATGCTAACCAAAGAGGTTGACCATTTATCTCACGCAGGAAAGGATAGAATTCCTTTTGTAAACTTGCACAAAAATTCTGCTGAAGTTAAAGAGCAACAGATTCAGGTGGGATTTGTTTGTCAAACTGATTATGCTTTCCAATCATGGGATGGTCTTGAGGCCAAATGCGTACCCACAGCAACCTGTAAGTTTGACAACCAGCTGTTGGCATCTGATAACAACTTTTTATCTATGGAAGATCATTTTTTGGAGAACAGAGCCAATGATAATGTGGACAACTGTTTAACTTCAGCATGGGGAATTGAGTCCCTTAAAGATGATCCAGATGTGATCAATGAATCAGCAGGGGTGGCATTATCTTGTGATTTGATCGGCAGGGGTATTAAAAAACCTTTGCTGCAGGGTTGCTCCTCTAGAAGAAGCCTGCCACTTGAGAGGGCTTTGTTTGTAAATGATGAAGGATTTGAATTTCAAAGGGATTGCTTCAGGAACGACTGGCAGCAGGCAGGTGCTCATGATAGGGCTAATTTTTTTGAAGTTGATAGTAGTAACCAGAGTTTTGATTTCCTCACAAGGACCTTTTGGCAAGGCAAGGCATCATGTCCTCAAGCCTTTACGAGAGAAATTACAAAATGTGAAGTGCTTGCAGATTTTGATTTTCCATCAAGAGATTTTGTAAAGTCAATCCCATCTTATGCAGAACAGTTCATTGGAGAAGATTTTATTGAATCTGATTCAATCACAGAAATAGGAAACTTCGGCTCCAGTCATCAAACATCAAATTCTGATTGGTGTTCCCCGACCTCGGATCCCTTATTTCAATCCACACATTGGGATGTTGAACATTTCAAGGATGAAAATGCATATGGAGGGAGTTCCCACTCTGGTGAAAGCGCTAGTTGTAGGCATTTTGTGGATTATGGAAAGATGGACTGTAAATCTCATTATGGTATCATGCCAAAGGGTTCTAGCCATGACAATTGCTCCTCAAGTTGTAGATATAATATATTAGATTTTAATGATTGTGCTGATTCTAGTAGAGAGTTCTGCAAACTCCTTCAAAGACACAATAGAGATTATAAATTTTCTCCTGAACATCCAGATATATTACCTAATGAGATAGGCAGGTTGTATGTGGACTCATGTGTTAATGATTTCACAGGTATTAACAGATATAAAAGACAAAGGGATTTGATGAGGAAACAAGAATGTGAACCAGATCATGTTTCTAAAGAAAGATCAAGAAGAAGCCGTTCAGCTCCACCGTTTTACAGAGGCAAAAGGAAGTTCTTTTCTTGGAATCATCCTTCAATTATGAAAGCAGGAAAACCCAAAGCCAAAACCTTTCATAATACTCTTACTTATTCAGGTTCTTTCGTGATTGAGTTGCCCTTAAAGACTTGGCAAAGTGATGCAAAAACTAACTGAAATAAGCCTTTTAATTTTTTGCAGAAGTTAATGGGTTAAAGTGTGCCAAACAACCTTCTGATGATTGCCATTTATATCATATGCCAAGTACTGTGGAGCATTTGTTGTCAGACACTAGGTACTACACTCTTTTTTAATATCTTTATTATAGCAGTTTTAATGCACCTATTGCTCAATTTCTCACTTACCTTGGTCTTGGTTTCAGATCAGATATGGACAAGACGATAGGCATTTCAGCAAACCTGAAGGCGATTGAAGAAGGTGAAAAGTTTGAACAGTCCCATTATTTCAACTGTCAAGATACTGCTCCAGTTAAAGGTAACACCAATATTTAAGCATAAATGTACTTCCTGTTGGTGTATGGTGCCAGTATAGTTATAATGTTAATTCAAGGATGAATTTCTCAGGCTTGGATATGATATTTATAAACATGGGAGCTTGTGCAATCGTTTTCTTCATATGTACATAACAATTTTGAGGAGCTGGAACATTAACTTCATCAATAGTGCTAGAAACATTTATTAATTGGCCAATAAGCAATAAATTTTGTATCAGCTTTTGTTATTGAAAAACTTTTACCACTCTTGTTTTATTTTGGCTTGTTCTCATTGCTACCTGCATATCTTCTATGTCCTAATATATTAACATAGCATTTGACCCTATATAATCTCATCTTACGGTCTTCATCTCAGGGGAAACTCTAGATTCCATGAATTCTTGGTCCAAATGGCGGAATTGCTCATCCCAGCTAACAGTTGAGTAATCTTGCAAATTTGGAAGATTTTGTTAATACAGATGAGCTTTTCATGACTATTCAAGATTTTATCCTTTTTATACAGGACAGAAATAAATCATATGATGTTCGCGATGACAGTAGTATACTTGACATCTCTTCGGGATTCTTGCATCTTGCTGGTGATTTATTAGTTCCTGAATCTATCAACACGAGCTGCTTGGTTGATGCCAAAGTTCTTCAACAGGTGGATAAGAAATTCATTCCAGTTGTGGGTGATGGGACACTTGCTGTTATTGACCAGGTTTATTTATTATTATTTGTTTTGGATCTTTTTTTTTTCCCTTCTTGATCATGCTATATCTGCCTTTCCATATCTCAGTGATATGTTTCTTACTAAATAAGAGCATATATAGTGTAGCAATTAATATTCGTATGCATTTGATTTGATGTTTACATTTTATTGAATTGCATGGTCGTCTTTGGAGGGGAATAAGGACACTAATAATGATAGTGCTTTCTTAGATGATTTTATATTTGAGGAAGTTCTATTGGAATTTAGTCAGACATGCTTCTTTTCTTCAAAGTAGATGTCTGTATGTAAACATACTTGTAAATACGCCTACCGAGAAAAGCATAAGTTGAATGAGATGCTGATGTATATAAGCATGCATTCACAACTTGTCCACACATTGAGAAGCATGCACACTCTCAAAAGGGCGTGCGCATGCATACACTTACACACACAAAGGGAGGGAGGGAGGAGAGAGAGGGCCTCTGCATGGATTTGGATGGAGTAATGACTTCAGCAGTGGTCCTTTTCTACAGCATGCTGCAGATGAAAGGATCCGACTGGAAGAACTGCGTAAAAAGGTAAAATTATTATGTTGTTTGAACTTGTGGACATGATTTATCTACCTTAGCTTATAAGACTATTTGACTATTTAGGTGTTATCTGGAGAAGCAAAGACAATTAATTATCTGGACAGTGAACAGGAGTTGGTATGTCTGAATTTGATGCTATGCTAGCTTCCTCTGTGGGCCTATGGAATATTTGGGTCTATCTGAAATTCATAAGTTTAACTTAAACATGGTAATAACAGATGCTGCCAGAGATTGCCTATCAGTTGCTGCAAAATTATGCTGAAGAGATAAAAGATTGGGGTTGGATCTGCAACATTCATGGTGAAGATTCAAGGTCTTTCAAGAGGTATTCTCTGTCTATCAAAACCTCATACTTGTTTATAATCTAAATAGAAAAACACAACACTGGTGTTGGCATCTCATTCTCCAGCGTTATGAAATTTCAACAAAATGAATAAAACTTTAATGCTTGGAGATGAACTGAGAAGGCATCGTTGGCTGAGCCAGTATTTAATGTGCTTGTGCTTGAGTTTTTTAATGAGGCCAGATAGGAGTTTCACCATTTCATAGTTCAGTGTGTTCTATAGTTTCCTTCTCCTGAGAAACTTTTTTTTTTCACCTTTTCTTTTCCTTACCTGATTTGTATGGTTCATGACATTAATCACTTTCGCAGGAATTTGAATCTTCTCCACAAGCGGCCAACGGTTATCACACTTGTTGCGGTGAAGAACCGTCTCCTTTCTTATTTGCTTCTTATATTCAATTTTTCTATGAGCTCAAAGCATGTTAGAAGAAGATATTTACCCCTCTCAACTATATATTAAAGCCAAAGTCATTGGTTGATATAAGGACTGTAAATGAGACAAGCTGCTCGAGCTTGCTTGACTGCTGGCTCTGCTTGGCTCCATTTTGTAATTGACCCCGAGCTCAACTGCAGCCACGCATTTTTCAGAAGCTTGCAAGCCTATATGTTATAATATTTGGATTTATTATTGTATAAAAATATAAACATGTTTGGATAAGCAACATGTTTTTAACAAGTATATACATTTGAATGCTGCTTTCCCTAAGCTTGAATTAGGCTTGTCAGAGGAAATAGCCTAAGCTTGAGCTTGATTACCTTATTGTTAGCAATGACTAAGCTTTTTAAGCAAAGCTCGATTCAACCTCAAGCTAAGCTCAAGCCCTGTATAAACTTGACTGAAATTGAACAAAGATTCAACTTGTTCTGGTTACAGCCATAGTTGAAATCTATTGCAAATGTACATTTGCTTTTTAAAGTTGCAATAATTGCTGCCCCCTCTTGTATTTATTTTTATTGATATAATTTGTTTCAATAAAACACATGCAGGTACCCAACATTTTAGGTGTCAATTTGTCTGATGTAGATCTTTTAGAATTTCTTCAGCAGGTATTATCTAGCATTCCACCTTTTACAGTAACGTTTCCATTTCTTTTGCTTATTCTCTATTCTTTGCCTACTTTAAACAATATTCAATGTCTTTCTAACTCCAGTATATTGTGCAATCTGTAGCTTGCTGATACTGATGGATCATCGACAATACCACCATCAGTTCTTCGAGTCCTTAATATGAAAGCATGCAGAGGTACATGCTTGTTCTCACTAGAAACATGCAAGCCGTGAAAATGGTTTATTAAAGAATTAAGTATTCTAGCTTTTTCATGTGGGAGAAGATTTTTATGCTTTCAACATCATGTGGGAGGATTGTTATTACCTTCATAAAATACTCCCATATGGATTTGTGTTACTAAAGGGAAGTGAGTCTCTCTAATTTTAGATGTACATCTGAGACTCTTTTTCCTTCCTACTTTACCTCCTTGCAAATTTCTGCCTATTAGCCAGTTTCCAGCCCTTCTCTTTTTGTGAGAAAGAAGAATCTGGTGTAGCAATTCTATGAAGATGAATTTTCTTCTTATTTCAACAAATTTCCTTACTTTTGTTGTACTTTGTAATTAAGGTGCAATTATGTTTGGGGACTCTTTGTTACCTTCAGAATGCTCCCTCATTGTTGAAGAGCTAAAGCAGACCTCACTTTGTTTCCAAGTGAGTTAATAATCTTTAGAAACATTTTTACGAAGGTGATTATGCGAATTAAATTTCATGTGTGTGTGTGTGTGTGTGAGAGAGAGAGTGAGAGTGAGAGAGAGAATTACTCAGCTGTCGTCTTGAATAACTCTGAAATTTTGTTATGCAGTGTGCTCATGGACGACCAACAACTATCCCCCTTGTCAACTTGGAGGCCCTGCACAAGCAGATAGCTAAGCTCGGACTTTTGGATGACAATTCTAACAAGTTGTGGCGTGGTTTACGCCGGCATGAACTCAGTTTTCAACGTGCGACAGAGAGGTTAAGTTCTGCAAGAGGTTAGAGTCGAGAAGACACCAAAGGTGTCCCCGGATTATTGTGGCAGCCCTACATGCATGTAATTGGCGCGTTCATTGTAACCCATTCTTTGTCATCAGGCGTATAGCTCACTTTATACGCATTTTAGTATAATCGGGACCCAGATATCATGTATAGAGGTATTAGGGTAGGCTGATAGCTCATTGATGATCAAGTATATTCATGTGTGCATAATAAATCACAATTTTTTCTTCACATATTATTCTTTTCTTCATTTTGTACCTTCATCTTCTATAATGGGATGGTGGATATAATCACGAATATATATAATACACTTTTATTCTACTTTGTTGATGTGGCAATATTAATTAACTTTTTTTTTTTTTTTTAACAATGATTGATCGAATGGTTGATTGACAATGTCACGTCAACAAAATGAGATAGAAGTATAGCATTTCTCTAACAGTGTGTTGTCATTCAAATGTTTGCCCGAGAAGGCAAGAAATTGTTCAACCAAAATTTTGGGCTCCAAACACGAGGCTATCGGAAAAGTTCTGAATTTGAGGGTGAGATTCGTTTTCGGGTGTTTACAGTGTTTTTTTCCAAATTTCTGACAATCTCAAAAGTTTCTTTTATTTTTATTTTTTTACTTTTTGCCAGAATTGGGCCAATTGGCTGGCAACTAATTGAGAGAGAGCGCCCTAATGTGGTCCACCTATTCGAGAAAGTGGACTCCACACCTGGGTAGAGCACTCTCTCATTTGCTCTAGTCAAAAAATTACAGCTAATCCTGATGCAATGTGAGAGAGCAGGTAAGCCCGCATCTGCTCGGGTGGGCTTCCCAAGCATATACAGGGCCCACATGCTCTCTAGTCTCTTCCATAAGCTGCCCATCAGGACATTCATCACTTGAATTTTTTTTAAAAAAAATAAAAATAATAATCATAATAACAATAACTGAACATAGCGCATTGAACATCACCAACATGGTGAGGCGTGACAAAGCTCAGTCACAGGCAATCCATATACTGATACATTAAAAAATAAAGATAAATAAATGACAAGGTTAATTATGAATGTAGATCGAGCGCCATAGTCTCCAATTGCACATGCTTGCAGGGAAATGCTTTCCTTAAAAGATCTTCAGACTCAAAAGTTATGGGATTTCATTTATCAAGATATATATATATATATAAGAAAGCTAGCTTTGGCATCAGCAGCTTCTCACCAATGCTGTGGCCAAAAACGACGTCACAAACTTCAGCCTCTACACACACAAACCCGCTTCTACCCAAAATTTTCTAGCAATACCCGGCACAGGAATCTATTTACCTCTTTCCTTGCTCCCAATTTGTTTCTCCATCCATTGATTACAACAACAGCAGATTCAAACCCTAACTCATTCCTGGCAGAATATTGAGACAAAGAAACAAGCAAGCAACAAGAAGGCTCAGAGGCCACTGCTGGAAGAAGTGCTGCCTGCTCTAACACCACCACCACCCGTGGGTCCATTACCAGTTTTGCTTATGATTCCTTTTCCAAAATACTCAGCAATCACAGAAAACCCATCCTTTGAACTCTTCACTTGCCGGAAGAACTGATCCTGGTCTTTAGAATTCTGCTCCAAGCTTCTCTTCATTTCTAGAACAGACCTATATTCGGGAGCACACTCGGGACACTCCTTTTCATTATCACCAAGGCAGCGCTGATGGAATGAGTGCATACACATAAAGTGTACTGCAGGGAGATCAAGTGTGAAAGTGCATGCAGTGCACTTGCTAAGCTGAAATATTCTGGCATTTGTCCTCAGATCCTCAACTTCCTTTCTCATTGCCAAACTGTCTTCCTGCAAGTTGGAACAACTCATTTAATAATTTGGTCTTTTCATTGAATAAAAAGAATGAGGATAGTGATTTAATATGACTGTGTCTGCAGAATGATTCTTTTCTGATTAAGCATATGTAAATCCCTTTCCCACCTTGTTTACTACAATGTTCAAGAAATATTGCAACCAAACCTTCCAAAGAAGCCTTCTAAAGACAGAACAATAAATCATAGCCATGCCATTAATTAAGAAAATAGGCACATTTAAGCCATTATCACCATTCCATTCTAGTTCATATTTTTACTTTTACCCGTTGGATTTTTTGGGATTATTTTCACAATTTAGGAGCTATTTCTATTTTGGTAATACTTCCCCCTGTTCTGCACATTTTAATAAATGTATGTAATTAATAAATAAAAAATCAAAGAAAATCATTGCACCATGCACCCAAAGTGGGTGCCATGACAGAAATAGGTACAACAGATGAACTTTCAAAGAAAGCTAATAATAAGCAGCAACCTGATACTTCTCAATAGATTGTCGGTCCTCTTCGATCAGCTTTGATTCCTGTTCAAGCTTTCGAGCAATATAATCCTTAATGACAGAGAGTGTGAGGCATGGATTTCTGGACAGCGTTTGAAGAACAATAATAGGAGGCAAGATGTCATCCCTTTCAATATAGGTCAAAACTTCCTTCACTTCTTTGGAGCAATCTTCTCCAAGTTCACCAAAATACTTCAGCAGATCTGCCCAAAGAGATGGGTCCCCTCCTTTACCTGAATCCCCCAATCTTTTGCAGCACGCAATCAATCCCTCATGATCATGTGCCTGCATATAGCAAGCAATCACCTCTTTATAGAGTTTCATCTTTTCATATAGATACAACAGCCCTTCTTTAAATGCATTCATTTCACACAGAATAATAGCCAAATCAACGTCATAAAGCGGATGTTCTAGCTCAGATGGCCATGCACTTTTAAGCAACCGTAGCCCCTTGTCACGCCTTCCCAGGCTATCCTTTTCCTTAGCTGAATCTTTGCGATCAGCAGCAAATTTCCCATTGGACTCAGCTCTTGACATTCCAGCTGCTCCAAGATTAAGATCTCCATTGTTGCTAGCCTGTGAGATTGATGGAAAGTTCATGTCATTGGACAAGTACAACTCCAATACCGTGTTGTGGATTTCAACTTGAGCAGGCGAGTCTTTCACCTTGTCGGTATATTTTTCAAGAAAATCCATAAGGGACTGCAGGTGATGGATGAAAATGTTGAGAAAATCAACAGGAGATGGCAGCATAGATAAGTATGCACCACTGGAGGCTCCTTGCTTAACTGATTCTTTATCCTCTGTACAAAGCCTCATGAGTATCTCAATAGTCTCCACTGGCTTGTGCTCTATAAGAATCTTACCATACTCCTTCACTGTTACCCCTGCTTGACTTGGTTCAAGGCTTGAAATATATTGCAATGCTTCGTCATATCTACCAAGGTCTTCAAGTAAGATCTTTAAGTACAATTCGTGCCTCCCGGCCTTCTTAGCAACATACATAGCATGCTCATGATAATTGGCAGCACGGCAAACCCTTATTGCAGTTTCGACGTCAAACTTATGTTCCCCAATACCATCCTCTCTTTTAATGAATATATTTAGCTTCTCCACATCTTTCAATTTGGTGTAACAGTTTAAGAGAAGAGTTGTATGATCTTTAGAAGCAAGCCCCTTCTCATGTAATTTCTCCAAGTAGTTCGTAAGATTGTAGATTCTTTGTGCATCTAAAAACTTCTGTATGACATAAGAAGGTTCAAGATGACCAATAGTGTGGATATACTGGGACATAGCCTCATCATAGTCTTGCTTGCTATATAGATGGTCCCCATACTTTCTTAACACCTCTGCAGTTGCAGCAGCATCAGCTTGTTGACTTTGAACAAGATTTATAGCTACAGTATAAAGGTTTTTCTTAAAGAGCATATCTAACTTGCTTTCCATATCCTTCTCCCCGATACACAAAGCTGATTTGTCAGACATTATGAGTATTATGTTCCCCCATTCACAAAGCATGTGAGTAACTTCTTTAACCACTATACTATGGGCTATCAAACGGTTCTTCAAGTCATAAATATTGAAAGTATTCTTGCCAGTTCTTTGGTCTGCAATAACACATAAAAGGTATCCACGAAACCACCCCAGAAACTTCTTCTCTCCTTCAAAAGCCCAACATGGACCACGTCCATCAACTTCATAAAAGTATACAGCCTCAGGTCGGCCAATTATAAACTCCTGATAAGAAAAAAACATGTAAACCATTATCTTTCTTAGAGAATATAAAACACATTTATTGAGGCAACATAAAAATGAACAGCTCCCATAACTGCATACCGAGCGGTCACTCATCGCAACACTGTTGACATTGGATCCAATCTGATCTAGGGTTTGCCGTTTCGGTGGTTGATCCTGCAGGCTGAACAAGCTAACTGAAGCTGGAGTAATGGCAAATAATTGAAGAACTTGACCATCCACTCTGAAACCTAGACCAGTTATCGCAGACTGGCTTTTGTCTGAGATGTTATCCACCTGAAGCTTGAAACGGGTGATACGCTCACGTCCAATATCTCCTTTGATGCAGTAAATGCAACCATTATCCAAGCCAATAGCTATAAGTAGTATTGGTGGTGCTTCCTCTAGTACTAAGAATGATGTGATCTGCAGTATATCATATAGGTTTCAAAATTCCATTAAGATAAACGCAAGTGCAGAGGCAGGTAGACCAAGACAAATTTAATCCAAGACATTAAAGGCAACTAGGCAATCAGATAAGAAATGAGACAAGTATAAGCATCTACACAGCACACTACCTTTGCTTCAGGAAACTGATTAGTGAATATCCGCAATATACCAATACAATCAGGGCTAGTCATGCTTGAGCCCTCTGGCTGCATCTTATCAAGATCAAAGACCTTCAGGCACATAGCTGATTGCTGCGGAGATATTTGTTCATCCTCTCCAACAGTTACCAGAAAGTTGCGTTGCTGATGTTATAAACATAAACAAATTTTGCATCAACTTCAAACCATGATGTAACTTCAATAGAGGCTACACAATATGAAAAAAAATTAGAAACCCTAGTTCCAACCTTTTAAATCCATTCATTTTTCCTAGAAACTAAACTATCAGAAACCAAAGAAAACTCAAGGTTCCACAAAACCAAAGCACGAAACTTTGAACAGCTGAACATTAAAAACAGAACAAGAATAATCATAAGCCCAGAACTAACTTGAGCCGCTAAAGATTTGGGAACAAAAAAAAAAGGGAATAAAGCCAATTCTAATATCTAATTTTTTGTCGGCAATTAAACACTTTACAACTTCAAATCCACGCGACTAAACTCAGACTTTGAGCTGTCCGACTCCAAAAAAGAAAAAAAAACCCAGTTGTATAATCTCAACTCCTTTCCTTTCCCACATTTCCTCAGCAACCAAATAGTCGCAAAAACCAATCCCACAAAACCGAAACCCAAAATTTGAGCTGCCCAAATCAGCAACTAAATGGACGAACCCAATTACCAAGATCCCAAACAAGCTTCAGAAATTTTCATATTCTCTTATTTTCCCACATCATCTGAGAAACTAAAAAAAGTATCGCAAAGAAAAATAAAAGAAAAGGAAGAACCTTGAGCTGCTGGAGAAAGAGGACGGAGGAGGAGTGGGCTTGGAAGGCGTAGTTGAAGTTGAGGCCGCGATCGAGCAGGCTGACCATGCCATCGTCGCAGCCGATCACCACCCTCCCTCTGCCGCTCGAGCAGCACTCGATTCTCCCGCTCACCTCCTCCGGTACCCCATTCGATTTCCCGCCGCTTTTCTCCTCGAAGAACTCGAATTTCCTCCACTGGTACATTATGCCTGCAGAGAGAGAAAGAGAGAGAGATGGGACGGCTCTGGTTTCGCCGGTTGGTTGATCAGAAAATTCTGATCCCTGTGAGAAAGGAATTGGTCATGGAGAAGAACGGAGGAAAGTGACGCCGTTTTGGACGTAATATGCCTAAGGGCATTTTCTTTATTTTTTCCCTGAGGTTGCCGACGAGCACTTGGCTATATCCGTCTATTGCGCATCAAACGGGATAATGGGACACATTTTAGGCTGTAAACTTCACATATATTATGTACAAAAATGCTAAATTTTTCAAACAATTCTCTAATAAATTTACGTAACATTTTTTTAAATTTAAAATTTTAATGTAATTATTTAGTAGTTAGTATGATAAATAACACGCTAAATTACCACATCAATTTGTAAGAAATTTTGTACCCATTTTTGCCACTTTACATAAATGTTCAGCAATATCATGTGGTTTATGTATGACATCTAACTGTATATACTTAATCGGCTGGGACCATACTTAATGAAGTAGAGGTCACTAGTTCGAATCTCCCTCCCCCCTCTTATGCGGACATGTCAAAAAAAAAAAAAAACTGTATATATAGTATCGTGTCATTTAAATATTGTGCTACATATAAAATGATATAAATTAAATTTGTGAAATCATGAATCCCCTTGAAATTGTAAACACAGAGAACGTCCCCATAACTTTAAACTTTTGTAGCATAACCAAATGGTATAAATTTAAGGACAAATAAGTTCATTGATCTTGATGAAGATGAACCATATCCATTGATCTTAGAACGAACATATTTCAAGCATCCCTCCACAATCAGAATTTCCCTTTGATATACACATAGTATTAGTTGAAACGAGTACAAATGCATCTATTATATATGCACATCATCCTAACACGTGGGATTTCTGCTAATTGAAGTGCATCACAGCTCTTAATTTTAAAAAAAAAAAATCCTTCAACACCATGGGCCATCATCAGTAAGTGTGTCGAAGCTTCCTCCACTTCCAGTGACAGCACACAAGGCCTTCCAGATGGGGACTAGCATTTTCACCGGCGGACGTAACTCCTGGATGATGAAAAGAGTGTTATTATGAATACTACAATTTTTATTACAAGTTCATTACAAACTGAGTGGCAGTTCATGTCATGCTTATCACGTCTTCTATTAAACAGTAAAATTGAACTCAAAATCCGTAATTTATTCGCTTTATTTTTGAATAGGTGATCAATCACCTCGTTTGACTTGTTAAGCAGCTTCAGTAGAACCCAAAATCCACATATAGGCATCACATTTATTCCTAAAGAAAAGGAAGTCCAGGACACTAAAATACACAAGATTCATTTACCTTAAAAGCTAACATCAGTTCTGCCTCTCCTCGTACAATGAAAGACAGGCTCCAGTAACAAGTAACAGGGGTCACACATTCTGATAGCGTAGGTTTCAATATCTTGTCAATGGGTACAAAGCGGCGGATAGTTTTACCACTGAATGCGAAAATAACAGAATGAAACACAAAAACAAGATTATATTAGGAAAATCTGGGACTGTATATTTATAAGTATAACTGCTTGATTATTGCCAGATTTGCATCAAGGACCAAACAAGGTTTGTCATATTTCTGATGAACAAGAACACTAGACAAAAAAATCTTCAGGCCTTGGAGAATGCATATGCAGTCAGAGAATCGGCTTAAAAAGAAAAAGTGTAAGGCATAATGGTAAGATTGAAATAAAGAGAAAAACCCAAGATTTTCTCCATCCTAAACCCAATGTAGTGTGACACACATTTTAACAGCATAAAATCCACCCTTTTCAACATTTTAGCATAGTAGAGACTAGGAAGGAACTCTAATCAAACTAGTTCTTCTTCCAAATGTGAACTTTATAAGATGCTATGAATGTTGTGCATCCAATCCCTTGGCTTCAATGTTTCCTTACAAGGAAACTGTAATAACTTTTGGTATAAAGATGCTATACATGAAGAAACTTATAGTTATGTTGGTAGGACACCCTAAAACAAAGAATGGTTTATAGATTCACTCCCAAATGCAGCAAATATCTCCCATTGAAAAAAAAATAAAAATAAAAACAAAACAAAAACAAAAAATAAAAAGCCGGAAAGACAATTACCTTACATAGTGTGTTTCAAGTTGAATTCCAAAAGCTGGCATAACTATAACAGACTCTGAGTAATCAAACACCAATTAGGCAATCAATAACAGCGATTCTAGAAATGAATTACTCAACAAGATTCCAGAATACACAATAAAACTCAGAGCACAAAAAGGCCCGTTTCTCAGGTTCTCACCTTTCTTAACAGGCTTCTGAAGCATGAGCTTGACAAGGAATACATCCAAAAGAAAGCTCCAAAAAACAATGATAATTGATTTATCCTGTTATAGTGAAGGTCATCGTGTTAGATACCTACAAGCTTAATAAAGAACTACCGACTCTAGTTGATTTTCAATGTCAACATCTAACAAATAATTTAGGCTCTATAAGAATCCATAAAATCTTTAACAAGATTCATGAAAAATGCCAAACAAAACCAATGAACTCATATTCTTGACTACCAGGGATATGAAATTAAGAACTAACACTCTTGATATAACATGTTGGGAAGAACCAGTTATATTATGTGAAATACTTGAGTGCATTTGGTCTGGGGATTGCGCAATACGCCCGTTTGTGCATTTGAAAAAATCAGCAGTTTGGGTGCACTATTTTAAAGGCTGAATCACAATTTTAGCAAACACTTATCTACGTTTTTTAAAATTTCATTTCATCTACTACATTTGGAAATCACTATTTTTCAAACCCATATTTGAAACTGCTAAATCAAATGAATTCATGGCGTTCACCATCAAAGA
This sequence comes from Corylus avellana, assembly GCF_901000735.1. Taxonomy (NCBI): domain Eukaryota; kingdom Viridiplantae; phylum Streptophyta; class Magnoliopsida; order Fagales; family Betulaceae; genus Corylus; species Corylus avellana. Next base: position 126,926 of record NC_081542.1, on the reverse strand, counting down.
GTTTACACATAGTGCTTTGGGTTGTCACCTACACATAATCGGAACTTGAACGTAAAGAGCAAAGACACAAATCGCGTGGAGAGGCACTTTATTAATTAACCTTATACAAGGAAGAATCTTAAAAAAAAAAAAAAAAAAAAAAAAAAACCAAGAGCATCATACCTTGACAAGGAAAAGATGGAACCCATTTGCTAGAATCAGAAGAGCTGACAAGTATACAAGGAAACCCTTTGCGCTGCTCTTCCGAACAACGATGTGGTGCACGTCGGCCGCTTCAGAAGGCCATTTAGAGTCATGTATATAAGTATATCTCTCATCACTTATACTACTACCCACCATTCTCAATCCATTAACAGGATCTACATAAGTGTTGCTTATTATACCTGCAAGGACCTTTATTGGTTTTTTTTTTTTAAATATATAATTAAACCAAAAATTATATCGTTATATTCGATTACAAGAAAATAAATCAAAGTTACAGTCGAAGCGCACCGTCTTCGTTGGATGTGCAGCTGTTATTGCCGCCGAGCAGCTACAGAGTTTATGGCTTTATTCGCCAACGAAACGGACGGTTCAAACCCCCACACAGACCGGCCCGATTTGTTGGATTAGGGTCCTCCTCAGATGACGGACCCGTTTTAGTCAAACCCAATTGGTCCCATGACTCCCATTTGACGACAAACAGTTCTGATGAAAACACCAATGACGAGGACGACTATAACAATTTTTGTACCTTTATTTCATTAATTTTTTTCCCTCTCTTAGTGAGAAAATGGTGTTTTATTAATTTTGTCCCTATTTTTAAAAAAAAATATAAAAAAATAAAAAATCTTCCTTTGTTACGTTGTCCTCTATTTTTTGTAATTTTAATTTTCTCTTTATTTTCTTAATTTTGTTCTTTCTATTTAATTTTCTCCTATTTTCTTTTATTTTATCTTAATCAGTCAAAGTAATGAAATGTGGTTTTTTGCATGTACTGTTGGCGCATGGTCATCATCTCCTTTTTCTTTCTTTGTGTTTTTTCTTTATTGGGTTTGAACAAACATGGATTTTTATTTTTTATTTTTTTTCTTTTCTTTCTTTGTTGGTGTGTGTTTTATTATTATTGGGGTGGAAGTGATCTGAATGTGCGTATTGCTTTTCTGGAGGCTCTGTTTGATTGCTGGGTGTTAGAATTTATTAAATAAATAAATAAATTATTTTGAGTATTTAAGATAATTATAAAACATATTTTTCCTATCTAAATAAGTGCATTGATCGGTAAGATTTACTTTATTAAAGTTAATTCAAAATTTTGGAGGAAAACCAAAGTATTGAATTGAATGGAGGAAAAGTTGTCCTATATTGGCTAGATAATAAAAAAAAAAGGTTAATCACTTCACGGAAAATATTTCTCATTTAAGTGATGGAGAAGAATGACTTAGTTACGGCAACGCCGCCCACGCTTGGGCAAGGGCAATGAGCTTTAGGAGTTATGAGGCGCAGTCATTTAAGTGACCATTAAGTGGGATATTGTGATTACAGTTCGTGACTATTGAATTGAATCATTTAGTACCATTAGATTAGTCAAAAATCACTATAATATGACTAAATGATTATATCCAAAGACGCAACATAAGCGATGTTTTCTTCCATACAAATTTATTTTTGTGTAATTTCTCGTCCAAATGGTGTTATTCTGTTACTCTAGAAGGTGATATTCTAGAGTAACTATTTGGCTTCATTGTATCTGGGAACAATTTTGTCTAATTCTTTTAGCACTTTAGAAATGGGACAAAATATGTTCTAAAGAAATCCTCATTGCGATTGAGATTGAAGTCCGAATTTTTGCCTTCATAATTCTCCCTTTTCCATATATATTTTCAACACTAGGCTCTGATACTTTGTGGGTCTGATCTCTTGACTGATGGACAATTTATGTACTAGGCCACTTTTGTTAGTCCTGCAGGCTTTGAAGAATCCCAAATCTTTTGTAATAGGCCTATCGATTAGATGGGCCCTTTTCTCCACGTTATCCAACCCAAATCTTTTGAGATGGATAACGTGGAGAAAGGGGTTGTAGACATTATTGCCCGGCACAATATTAGATGGCTTGTCATGGGGGGAGCAGCCGAAAAGTACTAGTCAAAGTATGAACCATCATCATAATTAATTGTCATTTACTGTCATCATGATGCTGCAATTATTTTTAATGAAATTACTGGATTTTTTTTCTTATTCTAGTGTACTCTTTAGGGGTTTATTCATGTTAGTGTAGCTATTTTTGAGTTATTTAAATGCCCATGGCATTTCAAAATCTGTGAGAGTTGACTTATCTGGGCTATTTATGCTATAGAATTTGAGGGTGATTTTGCTAGATGATATTATCTTTTAGGCACTTTACCTACTTAGGTTGTTATGATAGTGCTTTGGAACCCATTTCATATGGAGATTCATAATTGCAAATTCCTTTCGCTAGAGATGATTTGAATTGGGAATATATCTAAAGTATATGGATTTGATACACCTGTCATCAAGCATGTATCTTGTGGGAATATCCAACAAAAAACATAGGGCATGAGCTTTGAAGGATAAATTATTTTACTTGAAGAGAAAGAAAAAGAAAAAAAGGAAATAATTCTGTGTAAAACCAAAGTACTCATCCTAAAGATGATCTCACTTTGGCACATCATCTACCTGAGTGTATAGAGAACAAGGAATTGGACAATTTGCCAATTCATTGATTAGCCAAAACAGTAATACTAATAATTTCTCATCTTATCCCCCTCCCCCCATTTTTTTTTATTTTATTTTGCTACCATTACTGCCTATCTGTCTGACAAAAGTTGTAACATTTGTGAGTCTCCATGGACTTCTATGATGTTAAACAATTGTGCTAATGCACATCATCAAATGTGTCGTAATTTCATTGGTTCATATTTGTTGAGACTGCAGGAAATTGGCAGAGCTAAAGTCCAAAAAAGCATTCTTTGTATGCCAACAAGCACCAATTTCCTGTAATGTTCGGTTCGTTTGCAAGGGGCGCCAGTTATACACGAGGGAATTTGAAAGTTTCCTGCAATTAACTTCTCTTTCTTTTCTTTTTTTCTTTTTTGGCAATGCATTGACATTTGGTTAACATGATTAGTGGTCCCAGTGTCCTAACCGTAGGCAGACTACAAAATATTTACATATCAGAAATTAAACTAGAAATTAAACTACATATAATCTATCTAAAGAGCTCTGCAGCAACCTTTATCATTAATCCCTGTATCTGTATAGAAAATAAAAGAATCACAGTTAACTGTAATTAGTATTATTTTTATAAGCAATTAATATTATTGCTTTTGTGCTGCAATTAGTACTTGACCATGTCACTCAACAGACAAAAATAAAAAATAAACTTCCAAAAAAAAAAATAGAAAGAATTAATCCCAAATAAAAGAAAGGAGAAGAAAACTACCTGCTTTTCTGAAAGTCCAATCTCTTTCAGATCATCAAGCTGTGAAACAGAAATTGTGTTGGTTAAAAAAAAACAAAAAGAGTCTTATGAGTGTTTGAAATCAACTAAGGAATTAATTTATTTTTCTTTTAAAAATCTTTCAGCTTACACTCTTAAATGGTTCGGGCTTTTCGTCACGAAGTTCAAGAATATAAGTAGCCCTCTTCTCTCCAATTCCCTTGAGTCTTTTCAAACCCTCCCTATTGATAAGAGAATTGAAAGAAAAAGAAAAAGGAAAAAACAAACAAAAATATAGAGGTTAGCAATATCGTACGTCAAGTGGCAAAATTGGCTAACAAAATAGACTTTATATACATCTCGATCATATCAACAGACTAATATATGAAACTGTAAAGGTTTATTACAAACAAATGCTTAAATCTGTTGGTCAGAAAATAATTGAATCTATTGTTCCCGTTGGTTACGTTAATTAGGGGCAAGTGTCAATGAAGTGTCACTTCATGGGGCTAAGCTCGTTAACATAAGCAGTCACTAATTTGAATACTCTGCATAAAACATAAAAACTTACTTGTTAGCGGTATTTAGAACCTTAAGATATTCTTGAACAAGGGAGTCCTGCAATGACAAAAAAAATATGAGTTGGAAAAATATATGTATTGGAAAAAGGGTTATTGATCTAACCTTCATTTCAGAACTTGACGCTTGTATTCTTGCACCGATTGGTGGTGAAACTTCTGCGCTAACAAGAGCATCCTAGAAAACAAAAGAAAAGTTTATGACTTAAATATAAAGAAAAAATAATAATAATAAGGAACAAAAGAGTCAACCAAGACTTTAATCTCAGAATGTGATCGTAAGTACCATGTGTAAAACGTCCAAGGTGCCAGCATTCTGCATGTTTTCAATAGATGCAAGAAGAACATCGCTCTCTGGTTCTAGTTTTTTCCCATCCAACGCCACCGTTGACTGCAATGATGACAAAACACTTCCATTTAATCAAACCACGTAAAATTTCATAGATTTTAAGCATGTCTAAGTAATAAAAATTGCAAGTCATGAATCACATGCATGACCAAGTTTGGCAGTTGCCGTGCTATGCTATTGTGCATGAAAACTCATTCAAAACATCTAAAGGAATTAACATTGAATAATAGTAATATTTGACATAGGAAGACTCTTATGTGAAAATCAAGAATCAGTACTCTGTTCAACACCTTTGCCCATCACTAAAAATGCCTACAGAATTGTCTGAGTGCCACCTAGTAGAAGCCTATATAACGAAGGAGGTGTCAATTCCCAAAGTCTGACCTGACCACTTCCGTCAATGGCTGATGGAGCAATAGGAAGGTCAGCATCAGTGTAGTCCCTGAAATGTAGTTATAATAATGTGAGCAAAATGGTGATAAAAGGGTTGCAGCAAAGGATAAGGAAGAAGGATGAAAAAGAGGTAACAAATTAGGAAGAAGTGCACACACAATATATGTACAACTGAAAAGGGAAATATGCATCTTACACGCAAAACAATTAGGAGTAAAAAGACTCAGACTGTTAATGCTTGTAAAAAGAAACAGGAATACCTGCTCTGGTGGCTCTGGAATTTCACGCTCAAATCTGTGTGTGCAGAATATGTGATCCTAGTAGTACATGGTCCCACATCATCAGGAAGAAGATAACTGAAACCAAGGACAAACAATGTCAGTAAATCCTAATGCAGGCACAGCTGATAACTGATACGGTATATAAAGCGCATAGCATGTCAGTGGAGCACATGAATGTGCTAGGATCTACCATTCAAAGATCCGACATAGCACATTTTCTACATAAAGAATGGTCCTGTTGGAAAAACACAGCAAGCCAATATTTTCCACATGTTCAATCGAAAATGTTATAGATACAAGTGGGGCAAAAAACCTTTAAGTCAATCTAGAGTCTGACAGATCGCTTATACCACAGATGTTGTCTAACGGTCCAATGGTGACCAGTCTGAATGCATGTGCACCACGTAACAGCCATGCGGTCCATAGAAGTTGGACTAAATACCATGTCAAACAATTAATACAACTGTCACCTAGGAATGCTTCTTCCATCACGGGCATTCTTCACAGAAGAGGCTGTCTCTGTATCTGAAAATTCCTTTAGATTATTTTGCAATGAAGCCAAATCAGAGTTCCAGACAGCAATAGTAGACTCAACAACAGCCAACTCTTGTGTAACCCCTTCAAGCCTCTTTTTAAGTTCAAGTACTTGAAACTTTAAGGCTTTACGTTCTTGCTCAAATTTTTTCTCAAGAAAACCTATCTGCATTTCAATAATTACTATGTATATAAATTCATAACCCGTGAAAACAATAGAGGCTCCTAACACCAAATTCAAGTATAAACAGTAATACCTCATCAGCTTTCTTCTTTTCAAGTCCAGATATCATTTCTTCCAATGATATTTTTTCAGTAACCAGCTTATTCATAGTATCTTCTGCTGCATGCAACTCCTCACTACGAAGTTTTAACTCACCTTGGAGCTTTTGTAACAACTGCGTTGAACACCACCCATAATCCAAGATTTATTTGTCCATCACATAGAAACCCCACTATGTTGATAAAAGAGATTATCTTTTACACATGAATTAACTCTAACAGATACATCTATATTTGAAGCATGAAATTCATTTCCAACAAACTTTACCTGGGTATCAGCCCCAATCAAATCTTTTTTGGTATTCTTCTCTATCATAAGATCCGCCAACTGGGCCAACCTTGCTTCCATGCTTTTTTTCTCCAGCAGTGCCACCTAATAGAACACCCAGGTTCCAGACCCAGGCGTCAACTTGATGATATGAGTATTCAGTACATGTATCAGTCCATCAAGAGCAAAAGGGTCCAAGCAATCATGAAATATTTAGTCTTAGCTAACCTGAGGTTGTTTAAGAAAAAAAAAACTTAGATTGTGCAGTTTTAACTATTTATAAGCTGAATATAATTTGGGTGCTTCATATCTTCCAAGGAGAAAGCAGCATTTTATTTTGTTACGTGGGTTATTTTTACATGGAATCAAAATCATACGAGTTAAGTTCAGCCGATGAGAGTCCGAATATCAAGTTGACGGAATGGGGAAGGGTGAATTTAAGTGCGGTCGTCATGAGAGTCTGCGCTTTTTCAATAATATTCACATTAATTATAAAAAAAAAAGGTTTGCCAATATAGCTCAATTGTCGGACCTTGGTGTTACTTTAGTTGAGCAAGTATAGATTTCAATAGTTTGGCATGGTATGAATTTCATTTGAAGTCTTACTTGATCAACATTCCTTCGAGATTTTTTAGGAGCTTTAGCCAAGTCCTGAACACATTTCCTACGCACTCCCACGTTGGGAGGAAGATCTCCACTAATCGAACTGCTAGCAGAAGAGCGGGCTTTAGAGTAGCGTCGCAACATGTCATCATTTATATGTGTCTGAAGAGCAACACATATTTCTTCTCCCTACAACAATGGAGAAATCACTACTAAGATATGAACCTACAAAATAGTTTAGAGGCCGAGAAATTCTAGTACTGGAATATTGATGTATAAATAAGAGAGGTGATCAAAACCTGCTTGGTATCAAATTGAAATATATGAGGAGCATTTGCAAGTTTCATCTTAAAAGAAAGAACAGTATTGCTCCTATCAAATTGCATTATGTCTTGTAACTCGGCAGAATATAGATACTCCCTTGGAACTGGACGAAAAAAATGTACCTACGGGCAAATGAACAAAAATAAAAACGTAGAGTAAATGGAAGGCCACAATGCCAAAAACAATTTTGTAATCTGTGCATAAAATTTATAAATTAAAGACTTACCCCCCACGTATTAATGCCTAAAATTATTCGTCCTGGCAAAAGTCCAATAGGATCATCAATCTTGCGAACACTAAAAAACACTGAATTCCCATAGAGAAGTGTCCTCAATATCCGCAGAAATTGTTGTCTCGCATCGTCTTTTGTCAAATGTTCCTAGTAGACAGCAAATATAAAATTTTAAGTTAGGATTTGTTGCAATTAGTTGAACTTACAGTGATAGCATAAGTTCATATTTTTTTAAAGTAGAGAGGTCTCAAAAAGCTAAAATAAAATAATAAGATCTTTTTTTTTTGGATAATTAATGTGAATATTATTGAAAGAGCGCAGAGGGCGCAACCCTAATGCAAAAATATATACAAGAGAAACCCCTACAGAATATACAAAGAGCACATATTTAGGAACTCTTCTATAGTCGAAACAAAAATACAGTGGTGAGCCAACATCCACAAGTGTAGCATAGATATCATATTCTTCCTCATCCCATCCACCGAACACTCCTTATCCTCAAAAGTTCTAGCATTTCTCTCCCACCAAATACACCAGGTGATGCACAAAGGAACCATCCTCCAAATGACGTTAGAGATATCCCTACCCCCCACCGGATTCCAACAAGCAAGCAAGTTGAGGAAACTTTGTTGCATGACTAATAACACAATTACAAGGAGTTATTATTTAAAAAAAATAATAATAAGATCTTATACTAATGAGTTGAAATATCTTGCAAATACTTCATAGTAAAATTACAAGGAAACTTATGGGAAGAATGCCAATTGGACAAATAACACAATTTCCCTTTGGAGCAAGTTACTCATTTAAAAATTGTAATTCATACCATAGAACGGTAACAAGAAAGAATATCCAATTCCCATTCCCGCTTTGCTTGTTTTATAGCATTTTGTCTCGGAAGGAATCGTTCCAAAAGTGAATTCCAGTCACTGAAAACATTTACTCAACAAATTCAAAATTATTATAGTACAAAACAACTGGTTATGGAAATTGATAAGTAAAAAAGAACTCCCCTATGTTTCTAATCACTATGAATTCGAAAGCAAGTTAAACACCATAAAAGCATAAGCGACAAAGAAAGGAAAGAGCAATAAAATGGAGTAAGACATAGTAACAAAACTCACGTGCAGGATTCAGGGTTATCAACAAATCCAATCTCAACCAAGATCTGCAGTGCAGACAGCTGCGCAGCATCATCCCTTCCAACAGGATAATTGCCCAATATATAATCATGTTGCAACTGTAACAAAATAATTATATATCAACAATCTAAAAAAGTAACAATGAAAACCGTTTAGTTAGGACATCAAAGATACATCTCTCATTGATGAAAGCAACATTTTCTACTTAAAGATGAGAACGCACTTTCATAATGTTGACCAGGCAGTACTGTAAACTTCAAAATGAGCATCACTAGTCATTGAAATAAGAAATTACATACTTGAACATAGGACAACTGCACAAACATTGGATCTGTCACAGCTTCATCGGATTCATGAAATAGCTTTTTTTTAAATGTCAGGTTGCAGTGCAAATTTTCTGCTTCAGATGGATCCTTTGCTGCCTTGAATTCTGCTAGCAGATCGCCAACGTATTTGTTATCATCTAGCCCAATATACTCCTCTGCATGACAACAAAGTCCAGAATAGATGACTATTTCTGTAAATCTGACTCATAGAAACAATCAAGAAGTAAATAGAATCGATACCATTCCCAGGATCAGGTGATTTAGAGACAGTCACAACTTTATGGCATTCAAACAGACTAAAGCTAGAGTATGCTGACAGTTTAATTATCCATGCAAGCTCCTGAAATGGATATAAATGAATTTAATTGATATGAAGTGCTTTAAAACTCAATAAAGAACAAAAAAGTGCATACAGACGACTTAAAAATAAGCCTATCTTGAAAGAGTATAAAAGTGCCTCAACAAAAAAGCACATACACAGATAGATACAAACATTCAGATGGACCTAACAGTAAAGAAGGCTTAAAAGTACCTCAACAGCATCAGCCACAGTGGTTGCCATGTCATACGTGATTTCTTTAAAAGTTTCATCCAAGAAAAATACTATAGTTGTAAGTTTTCGACCAGTTAAAAGAGCCTCAATCTCCTCTCGAGCTGGTATTGTATGCCTGGGACCAGCCTTAACAGCATGCTTCAAAGCATTTAATGTTTTTAATGCAAGCACTCGAACCTCGGAATCAATACCCACACCATGGGCCACAATATGAACATACTCTAATAGATATCCACCAATGTCCTTACTAGGAGGCATGGAATAAGCACACAAATACATCAACTCCCATGCTTTGAGCAAGTATTGCCTGTAATAGCAAAATCAAGTGTGATAAACAGAATCAAGCATAGAAATGATAGTAGTTCTAATTGGAAAGGTTGGCCATGTATTTGGAGGCAGAATCATTCATTCATAGAAATGATAGTGGTTGTAATTGGAAAGGTTGGCCAATGTATTTGGAGGCATCGCTTCATAAAAGGCTCAACAAAGGAGATCCTGTAACAATTACGAATTTCAAGGAGTGGGGCATTTTGTTCGTTACTATCCCAACACTATAATTACAGGCCCCAAATTTATTAATCATAAAAACTGAGTATCAAATTAGAGGCATACCTATCAGGATTACATCTTGTTTGTTTTAAAATCTGCACAAAAAGTTCATCTCGGAGCTCTGAACTTTTCAGAGTATGCTCATATAATTTTCCAACAAGCTCAATCCGTTCATCTATATTTGCTGAAGTAACTCGATCAGATGAATCAACTCCCATGTACTTCAAAATTATCTGGAACAATTTTGTTGCATCGGCACCCTCCATTGTTAGCAGCAGTACATTTCCAGCAACATCTGCCATTCGAACAGTAACCCCACCCTATAAAAGAACACCAAGAAAACGTTTAGGCCTAAGGATCGCTATAAACAAACCCATTTCATAGTCAGGTTCTCTGACATAGAAGTATGTACTTCAATAAAATTGACTTCTCCTTTACAATATTAATATGATTTCACTTTCCAATATTAATATGATTTCCCTTTCCTGGCATGCATGCCTTGTGTATTATAGCAGTATACATACTACATATAACAGAGTCTAAATATACAGTTGGATGGGTTTCTTCTCTAATTCTGTGAAGTTGTTTCCCGCACTTGTTGTCTCAATTCTTGTCTAACAAAAATAGAACAATAAATTGTGAACCCAAATTTATGGTACTAAAAATGAATTCTGGATACTAAAAACCCAATTTGTTGTATCGGACCCTTTATGGTCAGAAAAATTGTAAAATAAGTTCCCAGAATGCCTTTTTCAATTTACTTTTTCAGAAGCACAAATTACATTTTAAAAGACCCAAACACAACCAGAGCAAGCAAAAACAGAGGTGACAACAACAACAAATTGAAAACTAACCATGAGTACCAACCAAAGGAATTACCTATCCAAGTCAAACAAAACACAGAAAGGCAGAATTTCTCAATAACCTAATCCGAACACATAAAGAAGGCCGATAATACTTTAACCATGCATCACCTATGATTAAGATAAGAGACATTTAAAACCAAATTTATGTCCTAAAAATTCAATTTGGCTGAGCAATACATATTCCAATTTCAAAAGCAAGCAAAACAAAAGAACGCGCAAGATATATCTTTATACATTTCACCTAAAAAGTAAATTTCTAACAACGACATATAACTGATTCACTATATCAATTTTATCCAAACTTTATGATATATAGATACATATTGTTCAAATCTGCTCTTTAATACGTCAAATTATGATTTCCCTGATTTCTCTAACGCAGACACTCGAATATATAGAGAGGGAGAGATAGATTAGCAGAAAAATCAAAATCAAATAGAGAAGCGAAAAGGTAAGGGTTTTCCGCGTGTATATAAGCAAACACACAATCACATACGATTGCGAAAATTAGAGCAAATTGGAGAGGAAATGAAAAATAAATTGAAGCACCTGAAGAATTCGCGGAGCTAGAGCTTTTTTGATTTTTTTGGGTTTCAGAGGTTGGGAGCTATAGGGTTTAGGGTTTAGAGTTTTTTTTTTGGTTATGTTTTTTGGAGCGTAACTTGGCTGAGGTGGCGAATTTTTAGTGGAGGAGGTAGGACTTTGATGAGGCCGATCAAAAACGGTCCATGACGTCGGGCCTGATAGTCTTGTGTTGTGTGGGCTTAAGCTTATCCAGGTCCATGGTGGCACGGCTCATAATATTAAATAAGTATTTTTCATATCAAATATTTTCAAGAGTAAAATAGATCGATTTCACGTTTCCTAATGTATCTCAGTATTTTTGGTTTAAAAAAGTGTTTTAATGTGTAGTAAATGTTTTAGAAGTGTATTCTAATTAATAGAGTGCACATTTGAGAAAAATGTTTTTTATATTGTATATTTGCTTATTTTCAGAAAATTCAAAAAAAAAAAAAAAAGCTCATCCATGTAGGTAGGGTGTCCATACAGTAGTTCTTATCTTTGTTTTTTTTTTAAAAAAAATAATAATAAATTAGTTATTATGCAAATTAAACATTTGTTTTGTCAAAGGAATCCTACGACCATGTAAGAATATTCTCAGTAGACTTCCTATAAGGGAGTCTGTTCCTTATGTATAGGGAATATGTCCAAAAAATCACAAAAAATGTCATACAACAAACTCCTTAAATGAGCCTCAACCATGAGGATCATTACAGTGGAACCCAAAGTATAGAGTTCTACTATTGCAATCCTTATGATTATTAAAATCATAAAAATAAACGTTTATCTCTCTTCTCTACACTCTCCTCTCTCCTTTTATGATTCTCTCTTTTTTCTCCTCTCATATATATAATATAATTAAAAATAAATAAATATTTTAATGATATAGGGAATGATTAAATGAAGTTATTGAGGTGTATTTTGACATAGGAAAGTAAAAAGTAATTTGAATTCTTAAATATAGGAAAAATAATGAAGAAGCTGCTGAGAATACTCTAAAAATACATATTTAATAAACATTTTGTGATTTGAGTTGTTTGATAGTATATTTAAAAAGAGTGAACAATTCATCTTAAAATAAAAAAACAATACGTACGTCTAGCGCAGTGGTGACCCCACTGATTATTGCAAGGCCTATTGCTTAAATTTATGCACTACTCTCGATTGCATTTTCTGTTTTGGCCCTTGAAAATATCACATCATCACTGCAGAAAGAAAAAGGATTATATATGGGGCCTAGCTAGCTAATTTCCTATATATCTATTATTGAATTTCTACACACTACAAAACTTACTATATATATATATATATACACATATATATATATATATAAGTAAATTAATAAAACTCAATGTATATTTCTAATCTTTTTTATTGGCTTTTTATTATTGATTGACTCCTAAATTTATGCTATTGTGTTAGCGAAAGTGAAAATATAAAAAATTAAAGTGACGTGTAGTGTTCTGTGTTTGCACTTTAAGGCCCATTTGTTTCCTGAGTAAATTTTTTTTTTTTAATTCTAATTCGCTAATTACGTGTCAAGTCGTTTCAAAACTAGTCAACTCTTACGTTGCATGTTGGGTTTGTTGTGATATTTATGTATTTACAGTTTTCCTATCTTATAGAGGTTTTTTTACATTTTTTCATATGATATATACATTTTTTTTTCCTATAAATCTGCAGCCTCCAAGAGTGGTACAAGAGCTCTCTAATAGCCATGTTTAGTACCTAAACCTTGTGGTGGAGGTAATTGCTGAACCAAATCATGTGATCTCTCTATTTTTTCATATAATTGTTGTAATATGTACATGTTACAAACATTCATTTTTCAATCGTTTGAAAACGTTTTATTATTTAATATTATCTTAATGAGTTTTTTTTATGGGAAATAAAATTCAATGTTAACCATTTGTTTTATAACCATTTGGTCATTAATATGGTTTATAATCGACAGGTCTAGTCAAAAACATATGCATGCGTATAAGACTATGAATTGATCATATAATATATAACCCGAATAATTTAATTAAACAGGTCATACTTACGTAATCTCAATTAATTCTAACCGGCTAATCTCGTGTCGTAACAAATTGTGGGCAGAATACACTAAGATCCTTTGTGTCAATATTCTCGGAAATGTGGGGTAATTGGTTAGGGAAGGTGAGAAAGGTTGGTGATTGAGTGACTTGTCCGCGCGCATTAGCCTCCACACCACAAACCCACAAAAACAAATCACTGTTGAGAAATGGATATAAAAACATAAAAAGTTAGTGATCGAGATCGATTTCGATCTCCCAAATTCTTGCAACTCCTCATATTGATCAGAAAGGGCGCGCCATGGGTTCAGGCAAGGCTGCGGCGGTGGTTTTGATGAGCGTGATGGTTTTGCTGGCAACCTTGGAGGTCGGAGAAGGCATCAAATGGAGATTGGACCCTGGTTGCTACGATCCTTGCTTCAAAACGTGCACAGGCGGACGTTGCGACAAAGAAGACGTGGTTCTTGCATGCAAGGACATCTGCAATAATCAATGCACCTTTGTCCAATGCTTTTTCTGTGCTCAAGCCGGCCCAAAATTTCATCTTAGACGAGGATGTGCAATGAAATGCACTACAAGAAACTGACTCATCAGGGGCGACTCATTAGGGGCGACTATAAAGTCGCCCCTAATAGTTATGTATTAGCGTCCACATCCAAGTGGACGCTAATAGTCGACCCAAAAGATGAATAATAGCGTCCACTCTAGGGTCGACGCTAATAACTCGACCCTAATATACTCGCGGGAAATATTCAAAAGGCGGGAAAAAGATCATTAGCGTCGACTTTTCAAGTCGACGCTAATGCCTAATCATTAGGGTCGACTTTGTCGACCCTAAAGAGTGTATGGATGAATTAAAAAATTAAAAAAAAAAAATCATTTTATTTACCAATAGCGTCCACTAAGAGTGGACGCTGAAGAGTAATCATTAGGGCCGACTCTAGAGTCGACCCTAATGCCTACGTATTAGGGTCGACAAAGTCGACCCTAAAGAGTGTGTGCAGGAATTAAAAAAATTTTAAAAAAAATACATTTAACCACCAATAGCGTCCACTACGAGTGGACGCTAAAGAGTTATCATTAGGGTCAACTCTCAAGTCGACCCTAATGCTTAAGTATTATCGACCCTAAAGAGTGTCGGGAGGAATTAAAAAAAATTAAAAAAACCTAATATTCATAACCAATAGCGTCCACTCAAAGTGGATGCTAAAGAGGTATCATTAGGGTCGACTCTCAAGTCGACCCTAATGCTTAAGTATTAGGGTCGACAAAGTTGACCCTAAAGAGTGTCGGGAGGAATTAAAAAAAATTAAAAAAACCTAATATCCATAACCAATAGCGTCCACTCAAAGTGGACGCTAAAGAGGTATCATTAGGGTCGACTTGAGAGTCGACCGTAATGCCTATGTATTAGGGTCGACAAAGTCGACCCTAAAGAGTGTGTGCAGGAATTAAAAAAAAAATAAAAAAAATACATTTAACCACCAATAGCGTCCACTAAGAGTAGACGCTGAAGAGTGATCATTAGGGTCGACTCTAGAGTCGACCGGCAGGTAAATTAAAAAAAAAAAAAAAAAAAATTGATGCCCAATAGCATCCACTAAAATTTTGTATATATCACTACATTGTTTAAAATTTTCAAATAAAGTGACACAATATGCACCGTTAAATATAACGAAATAAAATTTTAACCGTAAAAGTAAAGCTCTCCCTTTCACTTAATATTCCATATGTACAGTTGTTTCAATATATATATATATATATATATGTTTTTTTTTAAAAAAAAAGGAAAAATTCTTCTATTTCAATTCCATCCTCCTAAAGAAAGATTTTAATTTGTATATATTTGCCATTTGGTTAGGAGTTTCATTTGGAGGATAAAGTTTTCATTCGGACTAATTTGAAGACTTCAGTTTTAAGTGGATTCCCCAAATGATTCCTAACCAAATGGGATTTAATTCCCCGAATGAAAACTTAATTCTTAAATCCCATTTCATAATTCATATTAAATTTGACATATCTAATAGTGTATATATATGATATGACAAATAAAAAGAAACAAAACTAAAGACAAATAAAAAGATTAACTTAAAACATACTAAACAAAATAAAAAGGGTAAACTATGGGGTGCCTCCCATGAGCGCTAAGTTTAATGTCTTTAGCCAGACGGTGGTCCCTGCTCACTGCTGTCTAGAAGATGATGCTCCTGCAGATGGCGGTGGCAACCGGGTGAGAATGGACTGCATCAATTCTTCTAAGGTGCCTAGGCGTTTGTCCATCAATTTGAAAGTTTTGGATGCCTCCTTTCTTTGGCCAGCCAACTCTCTTCGAAGGCCGCTATTTCTTCAATAAGTGAGCGGTTTTGTTCCTCCTCCTCAGATGCCTCTGGCTCAACTTCAGGTTCATCTTCGGCCATCGGCTCGACCTCCCTCTCTTCAGCACCAGGTGCTGGTCCCCGAGGCATGTGGGACAAGCTCTTGTTCCATTGGCGAATGCCAAATATGGGAGTAGTAGTGACTGGCTCATCAGCTGCGGTACCCTTGATGCCTTTCTTCCGGAGGATGTATGAGATTAAGTATGGGAAAGGCAACCCCCATGAATGTGTGGACTCCGCTCCTCCAACGTGCACCCCATTCCAAAATTTCTGAATTTGGTTCCAAATTATGTCAGGAATGGAGTACCAAGCATCTTTATGGAAGGCGTAGAGTGTTTGAAGAAATTGATCTCGCCTCTGAGATTTGTGCCCCAAGGGAAAAGCATTACGGTGTAATATGGAGTCCACAAACCAAAGCCGTTGAGGTAGCTTCGATCGGCTGCCGGCATTATGATGGGAATCGGCATATTGCCCACCGCACATGTCCTCAATGATTTCCGCCACGTAGAATCTGGCCGGTTGCTCAGCAAGTTGTGCGGCTTCTGGAGGGTGCTCATGATTGCATTGAAGGGCAGCAGCAATGTCGGCCCGTGTTACGTCAATAGCTTTGCCTTTCACTTTGGAAGAGAGGGCCGCCACGTTGTTGCAGTCATGCCACAGGTTGGCATAGAACGCGATCACCAATTTTCTGTAGGCAGTGGTGGTGACCGGCTTGAAAAGCTTGTTGAGGCCCCGTCGCTTGAACTCGGCGACCGCCCATTGAGTCGCCTCAAGATTTTGAAAGTCTTCGCGAATGGCGAAGGTGGTCTCAAATAGCAGCTCCCGCTCTTCAAAAGTGGGCGGGGGACAAATGGCTCTGGTATCGGACCCTCGGGAGGACGAAGCTCGAGCTCTTGGCATGATGAGGTTGATTGGGGACTTTTGACAAACACTTGGTGTGCACTAGAGATAGCCAAAATTGAAGAACAACGCAAGTCCGCTCAAAACCCCCTGCAAAAACAGCAAAATCCAACCAAAACAAAGCAATGTGGGTGGATGAACACCCACAATTGCAGAAATATGAGAAAAAAAAAATGTTGGGGAAGTAATCGGGGTTGGGGTGTTGATGGGAATGGGGAATGGGGTGTAAATTAAAGGTGGTGAAAAATACCTGGTATGGTTGCCGGAGAAGAGAACCGTGAGGTGGCTGTGTGGTAGAGGTGGTGAAAAACGGTGGAGGAGTGGTGAGAAACGGTGGATGAGTACCGAAGGTGGGTGCTGCTTGGGAGAAGAAAAATATGTGGGTGTGGGGGGGAAAGTGACCTAAAATAGGTCACGTGATATGTGCTGGCCGAGTGCGATCGATCGCAAAAATGGTGCGATCGATCGCACTCGGCCAGCATATGGCATGGGCGTGTTAATTGTTTCTGTTACTGCGATCGATCGCACCCAAAGTGCGATCGATCGCAGTCACAGAATGTACAAACGTGTACTTTCTGTGATTGCGATCGATCGCACCCAAGGTGCGATCGATCGCAGTAACAGAATGTTAAAAGAGAGGCAGAATTTAATTTTTTTTATTATTTTAATTTTATTTTAATTTTTATTGAATAATGTACAACAATTTTGATAGTGATACAATGAAATGATAGGATCAAGTGACAATCAAAATTGAAACAATTGAAATTAAAGGTTCATTCAAATCATCCGGTTGATCATAGTACATTTGTTCAATCGATCATGAACAAATGATCAAATGATCGATGAAACTTGAAACAATTAAATTGAAGGTTTGATCGAATATCCGATCAATCATAATGAATTAGTTCGATTGATCGTGATAAGATCAAATGATTGAAACAATTGAAATTGAAGGTTTGATCGAATATCCGATCAATCATAATGAATTAGTTCGATTGATCGTGATAAGATCAAATGATTCAAACAATTGAAATTGAAGGTTTGATCGAATATCCGATCAATCATAATGAATTAGTTCGATTGATCGTGATAAGATCAAATGATTGAAACAATTGAAATTGAAGGTTTGATCGAATATCCGATCAATCATAATGAATTAGTTCGATTGATCGTGATAAGATCAAATGATTGAAACAATTGAAATTAAAGGTTTGATCAAATATCCGATTGGTCCTACCTAGTGCATTCGATCGATCGATCGTGATAAGATCAAATGATCGAACAAAATTCAAACAAATTAAATGTTCGATCGAACATTGAATTGAAGTCTAAGCATTTTATATTATATTAGTGCATTACTTAAATTGATCGGGATACAATCAATACAACTTGACATGATTGAAGGTTCAATCAAACATTTGATAAAATCAATTCTGATCGATACTATTACATATATATTAGTCTGATCGATCGTAATGGGATCAAATGTTTGATCAAACATCCGATTGATCATAATGAATTAGTTCGATTGATCGTGATATGATTAAATGATCAATCAAACATCCGATCGATCTTAATAGATTAGTTCGATTGATCGCGATAGGATCAATCGTTCGATCAAACATCTGATCGATCGTAATGAATTAGTTCGATTGATCATAATAGAATCCAATGTCCGATCGATCGTACTGAATTAGTTCGATTGATCGTTATAGGATTAAATGTTCGATCAAACATCCGAGCGATCGTAATGAATTAGTTCCATTGAGTGTGGTACGATCAATTGATAGATCAAACTAGAAACACTTGAAGGTTCAATCGAACATTCAATTTAAGGTTCAATCCAACATTCAATTGAACTATTAGCTTTTTATATTATCTTAGTGCCTTAGTTATATTGATCTTATATTATCTTTGGATTTTGTATTATTTTATAACTAATTATAAGAGAAATATCAACTTAATGATCTTTATCATAAAAATTTTATAAACGAAAATTTTTAGTTAATATTATAATAGTAAAAACATATTATAAGAGAAAAATTACAAATAAATAAATAAATAAAAATTAAAAAATTGGTAGTATAATTTTTTTTTTGGAAAATTATAAAAAGATACTAAAGTAGCCTCCCGAACAACCAAATTGTATAAAAATGCCACTTATTTTTAATATTCATATAATACCCCTATTATTTTAACAAATAAATAATAAAATAATTGAAAAAAAAAAACGAAATTTTTTTCAAAAAATAAATTACAACTTGCTTCATGTTTTTTTATATTTTTCTCATTTATTTTGGAGCCTTTTTTTTTTTTATATTTTTCTCAATTTTTTTTTTTTTTTTAAAGAACAATGCCCCAAATAGCCACTAATTGAGCTACACCAAATAAGTTGCCGCCATCTGCTAAAAACTGGCGGGGGCTCAAATTTTCGGATGAAATACATGAGATACCCTAAACGTACATGATCGAGCTGCAGCACTCTCACTCTCACTCTCACTCTCACTCGATCAGTTCATATTTTCGGAGGAAATACAGGA